>NC_056733.1:1514819305-1515119305 GCF_019279795.1 Protopterus annectens
CTGGATTATATTTTGCATTATAGTAAATTGTGGATTAAATTGCTTTTTAAACTACCAAAGAAATTTATACTTGCATTCTTTCTTTTTTCTTTTTCAAAGCATTTCTGTCCTTCTGGGTCTTGAGCCATAGAACAATATCTTCTTCATTTTACATTTTTGTTTGTAATTTTTACAATTTACCCTAATAATAATACAGCACACCAAGCAACTCACATGTCTTTCATTTATAAGAGTAGGGTACTAACAGAAAAAAATATTAATAGTATTAAAACCTGCATACATTATTTGAATCAAGATATACTGGCCATGACATCATAAATGACACAGATCCTGTATGCCATGTAATAAGATAAGAGTGTAGGATATAGGCTGTAAAACTGAATACGTAAATGCAGGCATCCAATACCAATGCAAAGTGAGCAATATACATCAGGTACATCATCAATGAACATCAATGCTTTCTACTGCTGAAGCTTTTCATTCTTGGGGGTATATGCTTTTGGTCTTATAGGACAACCAATTAACAGTTATTTAGCAAGTCTTTTATTTTATATATCTAGTGCGTGTGTGTGTGTGTGTGTGTGTGTGTGTGTGTGTGTGTGTGTGTGTGTGTGTGTGTGTGTGTGTGTTCTTTAATCTCATATTAAATTATATAGTTTCTTTGTTCTATTGCTTCACTTTAAGATTTATTCTCAGTATTAATGGAGCTATCAGAAAATTGCTGTGTTTATGAGATATAATTTCAAATTTTATTAGCAATTTTAAACAATGTATATATATATATATATATATATATATATATATATATATATATATATATATATTTTTTTTTTTTTTTAACTCCACAAATTTGTATGGCAATCCAAATTCTATTAAAAGTTTAAATAAAAAAAAATCCATCCAATTGAATTGAAAGTCCTTTCAATATCAAGCTAAATCTGTTACTGCGATTACCCTTCTACTATTATCATAAATTAGTCTAGTCATAATAAAACTTGTTTGGTCTTTATTAATTATTTCATCTATAATCTGTCTTAATCTTGTTGAAAATATTGTGGTAAATAAAATATTATCTACATTTAAAGAGAAATCGGTTCATGTGAACAGCTCTCTCCCTTATCCTTTACTGTTAAATATTTGCCTTTTTTAAGTGTTGAGGAAACTGATCACATTTCTAAGAGGTAACTGTATGAGAAATATAATTAGAAATTAATGCAAAAGTTTCACCTAACAATATTATTACTTTAGAATATAATATTTTATAAAATTCCGCATTTAAGCCATTTAATCCTGGTGTCAGTTTTACTTTTCTTAATGTTTCCTTAAGCTCTACTACTGATACAGCTAAGAATTTTTCTTTAGTTAACTGTCAATAATCTTGTCCTCAGATGATATATTAGCATTATTATATAATTCTTCAAGAAAGTCTTTAAAAATGAAAAGCAACTTCATCATATCTGATGATTTTTTTTAAGTTATTGGGTTTCCTAAACTATGAATCTTAGCTTTCCTATGCATCATTTTACTTTTGTTCAACAACATGTAACATTTCTTAATTTATATTTATCTAACGTAATTTCAATTTTGTGATGCAGGATTTTCTGGTATTGTACCATTAATGATTTCATAATTTCTTTATTATCATTTCCCAGATATTTTCTTTCTGTTCTAGAATTGTCTAAATTTCCTTGTATGGAAAAAAATTCCTTACCCTATTCTCTACTTTTATTATGTGCCATTTCCTTATTGTTTCCCTTATATATATATATATATATATATATATATATATATATATATATATTAGAGTCCCATCATATACTTTTGCTTACTATTCCATTATCATTGAATTTGAAAAAATGTACTATTTTTTTCTCAAAAGGGTAGTTTTGATTTGTTTTTAATCTTTTCATGTAAGCAGGGATTGTATATACTAGTTGAAAATTCCAGTGATCCATTTTTAAATCTATACACAAAGAATTGTGATCTGATCCTTGACAAGGAATAATAGTAAAACCATCTACTTAATGTAATATGTATATTGAAACATATACTCTTTCAGAACTTGTTTGTGTACCATGAACATATGAATAATGAGTAAAAAGGGGAGCTTTATATTATCTAAATTACTACTATTATTATTATTATTTTTTTAAATCCATTTACTTAAAGCTTTTGCTGCTCCAGCTACTTTAGCAGTCCTATCAATGTATGTATCTTTTTTGTCCATGATACAATTGAAATCCCCACAATAATAACACAATTTTTCCAGTAACTTTGCAAGATTTCTAGATAATACTTTGGTACTACTAAATGTAAGCCAAGTAACAATAGAAATTAGCTAATGTATAAATGTTGTGAATTTAATGAATGCTCACCATCAAGAACATTCCTTTAGGATTACTAAATTTAATAATAATTGTTCATAGGTTCATAGGTTCATAGGTAGGTACTAGGCTATTGGCCCTGGGGCCTATACAAGCCCAGCCAAAAGGGTACCCTGGCTTCTGCCACCCAAGAAAATTATTTTCCTGTGCCACTGTTGAGCAGAGCCACAGATGTGATCCCTGGGGTGAATTTCCTATTTCCCATCCAATCATCAAGATTTTTCTTGAAGAGTGCTAATGAGGAGCTTTGTTTGATATAAATATTATCATAATTTACTTTTTTTCCATTTTTTATTGGTACATCTCCTTTATTATCAAATTAAAATGAACTAAAATTTAATTTCACAGTCAGAATTAATATATCTATACTATACTCTAAAAAAATGTATTATGTTTCTTGAAGAAATATAATATCTCCTTAATTAACAAAAGGAATAAAACAAGGTTGTCATTTTTCTCAGTTATTTGCTTTGAATGCATAAACTTTTATGCATAGTACTAGATTAAATAAAAATATGGAAGGATTCAGTATTAATAGAAAATGTTAATCCAAAATAAAACATTTGCATATGATGATATTCTTCCATCACTAGGAGATATTGCGATATCAATAAAACCTTTGAGGAATTAGATAAAGAAATTTTATATTTAAAGTTGCATCACTAATGAAATTTAATGATAAGTTTGAGTTGATTTCTATAAATCATTAAGTAAATATACACCTGAAAAATATAAATACAACAAGGAAAATAGGTGACTAATTATTTAGGAATATGAGTTCATCCAGATATCAATCGAATTATTAATGTTAAGTTCTCTAAAATAAATACACTCACAGAACAATGTAAATTAATTTCCTTTACTTTTGAAGAAAAAATAGTGGGCTAGATTCCATAAAGTTTGTGGAATCTGATGAATTATGCTGATATCAGATTGAGATTTGTGGATACCATTGTAATAAACTAATGTGTGACAAGAAACACAGAATACCTCAGCACACAATGGAGTTCTGTAGTTCCAAAGGTCACACAAGCACTCAGTAAGTATAAAAAATGGTTGCCCAGTAATGTACATGACCAAACAAATGGAAAGATAATCACAAGTCAAGAATCATGATAGTTGTTTAGAAAGATAACAAAATCTGTACATTAAGGTTATGGACAACTATGGAATGCTGCTGACTCCATAGTGATAACAAAGAGAAATAAACACACACACATGAGAAATTCTAAGTATCCCAAAGTAATCCATGCCAATTGCAACATAAATTTGAAGTAGTATACACAGAAACATCTTAGACAATCATGGATATTTCCATATTTATTTATTTTATTTTACATTTGTTTACCGGGAAAGTCTGACTGGACACATGACCATTTTCAGTGGAGGCCAGGGGAGAAAAGCTCTGGAAATAGTACAAAAAATAGACAGGATATAGGTTCACAGGTTCATAGGTTCATACTAGGCTATCTGCACTAGGGCATTTATAAGCCTAGCCAGAGTGTGTTTGGCTTTCGCCACCCATTTTAAATTAATTTTGCTATGCCCTTTTTCGAGGTTAGTATACTGTGCCTCTGTCTAACAGTAACACAGAAGTGATACCCGGGGTAAAGCTATGATCTCCCATCCACTCATCAAGATTCCTCTTGAAGAGAGTCAATGAGGGACTCTGCCTAACCTGGACTGGGATTTTATTCCAGAGTGAAAGGAGCCTCTGGGTTATGAATCTGTTCCACCAGCATGTCCTATTTATCTAAGTGCTGAGGTTCAAGTCTCTCGAGCATGTAGCTCGATGGAATTTGGATTTTCTGAGGTGCAGCATGTCCATTAATTCCGGGTTGGACATGGCTTTATACGTCAGGCACAGATCACCTCTGAGCAGGCAGTATGCCACTGAGCAGAACTGGAGTGTCTTTAACTGGGCAGCATATGGCATCTGTTTGAGCCCTTTAATCCTCTTGGTGAGGTACTTTTGGGGTCTTTCCAGTTGCTGCAGGTGTCTGGTAAGGTACATCCCAAAAGGGGCAGTGTACTCAATTATGGGCCTGATTAGGGATGAGTAAAGAGGTACGATGACCTCCCCTGATCTAGATGTGAATCCCTTCATGATTATGTGGGCTATATAAAATGTTTTTCTAACCACTTTGGCCAAGTGGTTGTCAAATGAGAGATTGCTATCAACTTGGGTCCCCAGGTCCCTAATTACTTCTTCTGTACTTAATGAATTTCCACCTATGTGGTAATTTGTGGGCAATTTGTTTTTGCCAAAGGGGATGACTATACACTTTTTGGCGTTTAGCTTGAGGCCATGGCTCTGGCAACAGTTGTCTGTTTCTATGAGGCCCTTTTGGAGGATGCTTGTGTCAGCTGGAGAGTTGATTATGGCGCCCAGTTTGCAGTCATCTGTGAACTTGATCAGCCACAGTCCTTCTGTGTTGGCCTGTACCTCCGAGAAATATATACTGAACAAGAGAGGTCCCAGGACTGAGCCTTGTGGGATGCCACTTGTAACTGGTTTAGAGTCTGACATGGCTCCAGCAATTCTAACAATGTGGGTTCTGTCCTTGAGCCAGTTTGCAACCCATCTAGTGACATAGGGGTTTATATTTAAGCTGGTGAGCTTATCTATAATGCCCAAGTGGGGTATTGTATCGAAGGCTTTTGTGTGGTCCAGGTAGGCTGTGTGGACCTCCTTCCCCTCGTCAATGGCCTTGGTGACTGTTTCAAAGAAATTGACCAGGTTTAAGAGGCAGGATATGCCCTTAACAAAGCCGAACTGGGTAGGATCCAGTGTCTGTAGGTCCCCAATATATTTATTTATGAGGTCCATGATGATCCTTTCCATAGCTTTGCAGACCAAGCTAGCCAGGCTTATGGGGCGATAGTTTCCAGGATCCGTTGAGGCACCACCTTTGTGGAGAGGGACCACTGTTGCTGTACACCACTCTTTGGGTACATATCCTGTAGTAAGGCTGAGATTGAACAGTAGTTTTATGTTGGGGTTTAGCTCTTCTTGGAGTTCATGTAGGACACAGCCCGGGGCACCATCTGGTCCCATTGATGCTGTGTTTTTTGCTTTGGAGAGGGCGGCTCTTACCTGATCATCAGAGATGTCAGGGGGGCAGCACTCTGCTGGGATAGATATTTGCCCTATTGGTGGGGAGGGGGGGTAGTTTGCGCTGAACCTGTCAGCTAGGATGTTGGCAATGTCTGTGGGTTTGGTGTATTTTTTGTCATTTTGGACTAATTCTGAGCATATCTGGGAATTCCCACCCAGGTTCCTAACATAACTAAAGAAAGCCTTGTGATTATCCTTAGTGTCCTGTGCAATTTTTCTCTCGAAGCTGGCCTTAGACGATTTTATGAGTGCCCATAGTTTTTTGCTAATACTGATCAGAGATGCCTTTTCTTTTTGGGATTTTGCTCTATCATGTAGTAGCTCCCTCCTTCTATTCTATAGTTTGTTTATGGCTGGGGTCCACCGGACAGGACGTCTGCCTTTGGAGGATTGGATCTCGTTTTTTTTTGGGATTGCATGATCCATGCATTCCTGAAGGTGTTCATAGAATACATTTATAAAGGATACTGCAGTCTGGGCCGTATTTTCTACAGGCCAGGGTGCTTTGAAGGATTCCACCTCGGTTTTTGAGGAGTGCGAAATTTGCTTTAGAGAAGTTTTTCACTGTGGTTTTCTGGGCAGGGGATGGGGTAGGGATTTGAATATCCAGTGAAATTAGTTTATGGTCTGATCTTACCAGTGAGGGAACACTTCTGGTCTGGAGCATAGAGTCCCCATGTTGGTGATGATCAGGTCCAGTATGTTTTCCCCTCTTGTGGGAGTGGTAACAAGTTGTTCCATAGCATTTGACTTTATAAATTCTAGGAACCTTTGGGCTAGGGTGTTGGAGCTAGAGTAATGCTCCCAGTCTATGTTTGGGTAGTTGAAGTCACCCAATATAATGGTGTTTGGAGAGACCTTCATATTTTCCAGTATTCTCAGGAAGGCTGAGTGGAGTTCCTGGGTTTGGGAGGGTGGTCTGTAGCAGGCTATAAACTGGAAGGCAGTTTTACCCACTGTTAGTTGCACATGGATAGTCTCTGATGCTTCGTGCTGTGCCACCAACCTGGAGGTGTGGGTATCTTTGACGAATATTGATACTCCCCCTCCTTTTGTGGTTCATTCCAAGTTTTGGGGTCGAAAAGCATGATATGAGGTATAACCTGGTAGTGCTGGGGTGCTCTCGGGAGCCTTGAACCAGGTTTCTGTTACTGCACAGATATCGATGTTCTCCATGCTAAGGAGAGTTTCGAGTGCATGCATCTTGAGATTTAGACTTCTGGCGTTGACTAGCATTACTCTTAGTTTCTTATCCCTTGTGATACCTATGTAGGTGGGTTTGCCTTTTGAGCCTTGCCTAAAAAAGACACTATGGGAGTAGCAAGAGCCTTTGCCAATATCCAAAAGCCCAGGGGTGACAGGTGCAAGCTGTTCCTAGTGAAGCATAGTGGCTTGTCGATCATGTCATCCCAGGCTGACAGGCATTGGATCCCCTTTGAATGACACCAATACTTAAGTCAATTGTTGAAATTGATCATCTTGTTTTCATATTGTGGCATCATTCTTGGTGAGGGTAAGATGCTACTCAAGGTCAGGGTCATACCAGCCTGGGCTACATGCTCAGAGAGCTCCTCTATGTCTCTGTTCATGTAGTCCAGGGTGGTACATCTCAGGTCATTCACACCAGCATGGACAATGACTGAGTCATATTTGTACTTGCCTCGGAGTGACCTAAGTGCTTGTGTTATGTGGCGGATCCTAGCGCCTGACAGGCAGCTCACCGTGACCTTCTCCTTGTTCAGCCTGGTGAGCGGGATGTCAGTGTGCCTGACGATAGAGTCACCTATTACAAGTGTATCAGGTGTGTTGTTTAGCCTTAAGGGCTGTGACTATTCGGCACTCTGGCTTTGTGAGCTATGTGTTGCACGTGGTTTGTTTTGGGGTAGCGGTTGCTTGGGTGTCTGCTTTGGAAGTCTCTGCTGCTTAGGCAGATTTTTATTTAGAACCTCCGAGTATGTTTCTGTGTGCTTATGTGTTTGGTTTGCTGCCGTGGTAGGTCTATGTGAGACTGGAATTGTAGTGAGTGTGGCTTCCTTCTCCTCCTGACTGGTTACGCCAGTACTGAGTTGAGAGAGCTTAGCCTCCAGTTTGGCTATATGGTTGCATCTCTCACATGTATTGGAATTTGTTGGGAGGAGGAGAGGGTTGTCTGTGTACATGCGGCAGTTGTAACATTGCCTCAAGATTCCCAGATTCACTCGCTGGACCAGAAAGGAGATTGACAACTGACCTTTGGACATGCTAGAATAGTATTGGGAATTCCTTTATAATTGAAAAAAAGGGCCAGTGGGGAACAAGGTACTCAAGGGGAGTTTGTGAGGGTGTAGTGCTTTTAATTTTTTAGTGCTGACTTATATAATTGCTTTAGTGAGCAAGTGCCAGGTAACTTAAATGCAATGTGTTACAGGTAACTTAAATGCAAGAATGATAAACAGTAACTTTCTTTCAAGTGAAACAAGGAAATAAGTACAGTAAGCAATGCAGATATCACTAGGGATCCACAGAAGCACTGATAAGCCATGTTTTAGGTGGAATTAGCATTTCAGGGAAATAACAAGCAGACAAACAACAAGCATACAAACAAAGCTACATTCAGCAGGCCTGGATCTAGTCTATGCTACAGCAAACAAGGTGTACCAATTTCAGTAAAAACAGTTCAAATATGCAGGCACTATAAACCTTTAACCAGAAATTCCCAGCTCAGAAGGGAAGAGTCCAGCCTCTCCTCCCACAAGAGTGCAGACCATGAACCTTCTTAATGTAAAATAACTGGCCTGAAGCCCAAGTGCTTAAACCAGAACTAATACACTTTTAGAATAACAGACACTGAGCCCTCAATCAGCAGTTCCCAACTTAGAAGGATGTAAGCTACCTGTCCTGCCACCACAGTGCAGGCCACAAACCTTCCTAATGTAAAACAACTGGTCTGAAGCCCAAGTGCTTAATCCAAAAGACTTAGAATGATAGCTACACTTTAATCAAGTTTCTACCAAGCAGTAATAAATACAATTGAATACTTTAAAGAATGCCTGGATTAGTGCTCAAATTATACAAACAAAGCTAGATTCAGCAGGCCTGAAATAAGGTGTATCAATTTCAGTAAGAAGCAGTTCAAATATGCAGGCACTATAAGCCTTTAACCAGAAATTCCCAGCTCAAAAGGGCAGAGTCCAGCCTCTCCTCCCACAAGAGTGCAGACCACAAACCCTCTTAATGTAAAATAACTGGTCTGAAGCCCAAGTGCTTAAACCAGAATTAATACACTTTTAGAATAACAGACACTGAGCCCTCAATCAGCAGTTCCCAACTTAGAAGGATGTAAGCTACCTGTTCTGCCACTACAGTGCAGACCACAAACCTTTTTAATGTAAAACAACTGGCCTGAAGCCCAAGTGCTTAAACTAAATGGCTTAGAATGAGTTACACCAAGCAGCAATAAATACAATTGAGTACTTTTAAGATGACGCAAAAGCAAAATAAAGTAGGAAGAAACACAAATACAGTAAAAGCAGATATTTTTTTTTTTCACAACTGAACTTCTTAGGTAACAGAAGGTTGAAACCTGAGACAGCTTTTAAGAAAGAAATCTCAAAAGAACCAATGAGGTGCTTAGTGTAAGCTGTAGTCCAGGTGACCTCAGACAGCCAATGACCTCATACAATTCTCTCTCACTGAAATGCCTGATGGCTTTTTCTAAACCAAGATGACCCTGAATATGTGCTCAGACACACAGCCTCCACAAACACTAGGCCCAAATACAAGCCTGAATATGGAAATGCTACAAATATCCCCACTACTTAGAACAAACTGCAGAAATGTTTCTCACAGCTGAAAAGCAGCAGTGAGCCTTTAAACGAAAGTTTTAAACAGCTAAAGGAGCCTCTAGAAAAAAGAGTTTAACTGCAATAAGTTATCAGAAACAAACAACCCAACAGATGCTTAATAAAAGTGGACAATTTCCAGTTAATACCTCACATACAGTGAAACTAGCTAGAAAAATACACAGTACACAAAGTGCTATAAATAACAAAGAAATAAAGAACAAAATAAACAAAAAACAGGACACTTAATGTTATATATTATAGCTCCGAGTTTCCTCAGTGTCCTTCCTTTGATTAGCTCAGTGTGAAATAAAAAAAAAATTAAAACTGACATGATATAAATTTGTCAATCATGTATTGCTTGATATATACGATACCTACCCCAGCCCTTTATTCAGCAATTCAATTTCTACGTTTGATAATTTTACAGAAGAAATATTGTGTACATTCTGATCAACACTTACTTCAGTACCATCATTTGTAACAATGTCTCTAAAGTTGCTATCCAGTATTTGTTTACCTCTGCCCCTTCTAGCTATCCTAAAGTGGCATCAATATTTCCTTCTTAGTAATGGGTGAAACTGAAGGTGTGGGCACTTCTGTGTCAGTAGTAGATGCAAGTAGATGCAAACTGCATTGTTTTTTTTATATTCCATCCAACAATATATTAAAGGTATGGATGATTTGTTACCATAGGAATGGCAAGAGGCCCAACAGATGGCTTCTTTTTCATTTGTTAAAATACGTATTTCTTTTCATGAATGCAAAATTTCTAGTTTGATTACCACTATAACTAAGCTGTGTGAGCTGGCTAAACCATTCAAACTACAAACAATATATTTAGAACAAATTTCTTTATTATTAAAGGATTTAATGATGGTGGAAAAAGATATATAATCTCACATGATTACAACATTTCAGTGAGATATTAAGGAGTATTCACAAGGCAAGCCATTTGAGTATTAAAAAACAGTGCAGTTTGCTGGTACTAAGATTTCATCATCAGGGACTGCAAAACATAAAAGGAAGAGGTCTATTCTGAAGAAATCTTATTTTTCTTCTGAGACCTCTGCTGATGAGTTTCCATCTACTACTAGCACAGAAGTGCCCACCCCTTCAGTTTCTCCCAAGAAGGCAAATATTGATGCTTCTTTGGGAGAACAAGAAGGGTCGGACATAAACATAAACACCTGGGTAGCAATTTTAGCGACATTGTTACAAATGATGGTACCAAAGTAAGTTTTGATCAGAATGTACACAATATTTCATCTGTACAATTCTCAAATATAGAAATTGAATTGTTGAATAAATGGCTGGGGTTTTTACCTAGTTACTTTGTATCTGAAAATACATTTGCACAAGATGTCATTTCTTTTTGTAGAACATTAAATCTTATATTGTATTTTGACCAAGAATTATCTGTAGATTTGCATAACAGTGAATTTAGATTTAGACCATCTTCTTTTATGCCTTCCTGATAAAAATGTTGCAATCTTTCAATATCAACTTTTGAACGATTTACATTTTATGTATAATTCTAACAGACACAGAAATTGGGATAATTTGCCATTGTTGCAATTGCAAGCCTTACAAAAATTGAGAAAGAACAAAGTTAGTTATTAATACAGCGAATAAAGGGGGAGCAGTGTTCATTTGGGATTGAGATATGTATGTTAATGCAGCCCAAAGTCAACTTTTAGACCATCGATTTTATCAACAGATGTATTTAGATCCTACATTGGTATTTAAAAAAGTTATTCATAGCTTTTTACGAACAGTATACGAGAAGGGTATTATCTCCAAGGAGGTAGTATATCTTTTGACTGCTCCAGATCTAGCCAGGCAGACACTCTATATGTTGCCCAAAATCCATAAGAATCTGGACAAGCTCCCAGGCAGACTGATTGTTTCAAGCAAGGGGTCACTGACAGAGCCTCTTTCTTCTTATTTGACTAGATATCTCAAACCATTATTCATTTCTGTACATTCTTGGATTCAAGATACAACAGAATTTCTTAATATTGTGGAAGAAATGCAAATTGATCCAGGTTGACTGTTCTGTATGTGTGATGTGTCGGCCTTGTATAGTAACATTCCCCATTGAGTGCGACTTTCGGCACTGGAATTTTGGCTGAATCGGGCTTCTTTATATACCCCTGGATTCAATACTTTTTTTGCTTTAACAGAGCATGTGTTGACAAAAATGTTTTTTTTTTTTCTTTTGGAGATCAGTGTTATTTACAGTTAAAGGGCACAGCCATGGGGTCTTCATTTGCACCAATATATGCTGACCTTTTCATGGGTTATATTGAAGAACAGATCATATATGATTGTTCTCACAATATATATTTGGATTCTATGGATATTTGGTGGAGATATTTTGATGACTAGGAGATCATATTCCATTTATTTACAAGAATTTGTGGATTATCTAAATGAGAACAAGCGGGGTATTCACTTTACAGTTAATTTTCATTCCAGTTGTATTACCTTTTTGGGTGTGCAATTTACAGTGCAGAGTGATGGGACTCTATAATGTTCTATTTTAGGAAATATCCACAATTTAATACATTACTGTATGCTACTAGTCATCTACATCATAGTATTAATAATATTCCAAACTCAGAGTTTCTTAGACTTCAGAGAATATGTTCTTCTAGAATGAATTGCAAGAACAGGAACAATACCTTATTTGCATGTTTTGCAATAGAATGTATTCACAATATGTTTTTAAAAATCCTCTCACATCTGTAAATAGGGTGAATAGGTCAACATTATTACAATACCAGGTTAGGAATAAGGTCAAGCAACCACTTAGATTTATTACCAATTTTGGAAATAATACATCATTAATCAGGAATTTAGTTCATAAAGATTGGGATATTTTGTTAATGAATAACAGGTTAAGGAAATAATACTCCCACAATGTCTGTTTTCATATAGGAAAGGGAAAACAAAGGCAGGCTGGTTTAATCATTATAAAAAGTAATGAATAAGTATAGGGGTATGAACCAAATGAATTTGGATGGTCGATCAGTAATAGGTTGTTATCCATGTAGACAATGCAGTTTTTGCAAGTTTGTCAGGAAAGGTAAACAATTTACATCTCAGAATACATCACAAGTGTTTGATATCTTGGTGCATAGAAATTGTAGTAGTGACTGGATAATATATCTGGCCACATGCACATGTTCTGCATTTTATGTGGGACAAGCATCATATCTTTCAAAATGTAGGATGTCAGAACACTTGAGTGATATTATATGTGTTAAAACTACTAATGCTTTATACAAACATATTATTAAGCATGTTTCAGCAAAATCTACTTTTATTATTATTGATAGAATAAGTTTGAATAAAATAAGGTAGGATAGCATTCTTTGTGAGATCATAAAGAGAAAACATGGATTATTAAATTGGGTGCTTTATTTGCACCTGGTCTTACTGAACATTTGTAATAACCAATAGTAATAAAAGGGGTTGTAGTTAAGGTGATTGGAATTACTGATGTTATTGCACTGATGAAGGCTTGATGCCGAAACTGGTTTGCTGTGATTATAACAATTCACCCTTGGATGCTTTGCTTTTGTTTATGTCCTTTGAATTATAAGGATATATTATAAGGATATATTGATTTTTTGTGATAACTTTGTCATTTCATTAAATAATGGAGAGCTGACTTGGAGTCCTGGCTGTTTGTGTTTTTGTTTATTTAGATTTTTGGTCCTGCACCTATCCGTACTTGCGTGGGTGTGTATTCTCATATATTCACATCACTCATTGCATTAAACTCAGAGACAACCACGAACATCTGCATAATACTTTTAGTAATAAAAAAATCATCTTGGATTCACAGATTCTGATGAAAGCTGTCAGTTTCCTAATTAAAAAAAAATTAAAGGCAAATGACAATCACAGCCACAGAAACATAGTTAACAGTTGCCAACAATGGGTTTGGGGCCTGTCTGGGGAATGCAAGTAATGTACACACCCAAGGAAAGTGTGAAATAGAAAAGAAGATGTGGGGTATGGGTGAAGAAGAGGTACAAACAGAGGGCTGTTTGAATAGGAAAATCTGAGGGAAAGTTAGAGGGACATGGGCAATAATTTGTAGTGGAAAGATGCCCCGTTTTTTTCCTACAATGGAAGCAAAGGTAAACACAGGGAGAGAGAATGTGAAGGTAAGTACATCAGGTATACCTATAGAACAAATAGCACAACACAAAAGTGACAAGAGTTCAAAAAACAGTGTAAGTTACACAGATAACACACTGCACAACATAGACAATGGAAATTTGTCATAGCGGGTGGAGATGCATACCGACAATTGTGAAATGCAGAAAAAAAATCTACCTATGCATTATCTTGTTACCACATGTTCAAAAATGTGTGTCAGTCTTACTTGGATGAGTATGACCAATGGTAAATGTGAGTTGTAGAGTAACTGATAAGTATCACAGTACAAACTGGATGAATAAATACATATCCAAATAGTCTGTGAACAGTGCATGTGTTAGTCAAGCCTTATCACAGATGAGCAAATGAAGGTCAAGCAATGTCATATAGCTCCAGAAAACAGAACAAAATCTACAACCATGTATGTGAAAGGCAAACAAACATGCACAGTGCCAAACAGAAATACTGTAGATGATCAACAAAGGCTGCTACATACACAAGTAGATGTACACAACCAAAACAAGCATGTAATGGAATGTGTGTATTTACACACATATGCCATGTCATAGGTACCACACAGGTGTACATATTTATGTATGTATGCATAAATGGAATGCACATGAAATCAAGGTCAATACACGCACATCCACCAATGACATTAATGATATGTTACAGGACAGAATAATGAATATAGCAGGATGTGTACATGGATGCAATTTTTACTAGCTTTGACAAAGTAAACATACCTACAATAAATACTAGGGACATATTAAGGTGAGAGGGAGGTGGACAATCTAGAACCGCATCATGGTAAAGCAGGGTATGGTGAGGTGATGCAATGCAAATGCATGAGTAAAACACACAGACTGGTGTAGAAGATGCACGGACATACATTTAAACAAGTCAGAAATATGTGTCAAATAACCAGATGTACTGCTGATGTCCACAAAACTGGACATGTATAAAACATACACACACAGTAATGTGCAATCATGTTACATCAACATTTATAAGTAAATAAGTTAAAAAATTGCAGTCACATACACATATACTGTCATGCTGATGTCAAATAAAAAAACATGTGTGTGCACGTGTGTGTGTGTGTGTGTGTGTGTGTGTGTGTGTGTGTGTGTGTGTGTGTGTGTGTGTGTGTGTGTGTGAACCACATTGCTCATTATGGAGCAGAAGACACCCCTGTTAGCATAATTACAGCACATCAGCAGACTGACTGCTCACTTGTCAAAGGTACATTTCTGTGTCATTATTTATCTGACTATATGCACACACATACATACAATAATAATGTGTACAACTATTTATGGAAGGTATACACCAATGGCGCTACATCATGAGTGTGGAAATGAAATATACAAGAAACTTGTTGTAATGTACTGTGAAGGAATGTGTAATCTGTAACACTGTGTACAGATTAATGTTAACTTGCTGTTTTATGCAGTCAGATAAGGAGGACTGCTTATAGACAGGATATAACTGTATCTGATCCCACATTGCATCAGTATTGCCAAACCATGACACAACACATCATGAGAGTGAGACATCCTGACAGCTGTCATTCAAAACCATGTGGAATGATATATCTGTATGTTGCACATAGCTGATATGGCAAAATAGACATCCAAGGCATATGCCACTGTTAGTGTTGGACTATGGACAACATATGTTGTCTGCCAGTCTTTCCAGTAAGACATGTTTACAAGCTGCCTTTTACAGCACTATCAAAACGTTAACTGCCACAATGCATGGACAGCTGAATGTGTGTGGACAGTGTAATGTTTAATGTGGGTTCACTTTCTAATCTTGAAATACTGAAATCTTGAATTCAGTATTTTGAGACCAGAATGTCAAAAGTGCAGTTTTTCGAAACTGCACTTTGTCGAATCTCAGTTTCCCGACTCTGTGTTAGGTGTTCTATGATGTGTAATTTAGTGTGTTCTGTTTCTTTAAGGATAGTGTGGTCTGGCGGCCAATGTTCATTTATGTATGGAGATGCAGGTAGGTGTTTAACTTTTAAGGCTTTGGGTAGAAATGTTTTAATATGTAATTTTTGTGGGGAGTTGTAGGAGTAGGTTGGGGTAGGTATGTGAGAGTGTATGTGTGTGAGTGTTGAATACATGTGTAGTGTGTATGTGTTATTAGTGAGTATAAATATGATTCTCTGCAATGGGAGTGTAGGGCAAGTAGGAGAAGTTTTTTTTTTTTTTTAGAGTTAGTGTAACCTCGGAGTTGGTATATATAAATAGCGGGGGTGTGGCGGGTGCAGGGAGGCTTGGCCTCCTGCAGAAACGTATGTTTGTTGTACTGTTTTGAGGTATTTTGTGTGTATGTATTGTTATGGGGGGTTGGATTTATTATTTGTGGTGTGTTATTTTTTGTATTTTAACCGTTCGTATTTTTAAACTTTCTTGTTTGCGAGGTTTCGAGTTTCTAGTCTCAAAATACTGAACTTTGAGATTTTAATATTTTGAGATTAGAAAGTGGACCCATTAATGTACATCATGCACACACTGAATCCAAAGTAAATGTCACACGATAATAACATATAGGCATGACAGATACAAGGTATATGTGCGCAAGAGTGCTTATACAATCCAATCAATTAAATGCCAATCACCATGTTGACAGGAACTGAACAAAAGTGGAGCACACAGACAATTCCTACTGACCAGAGGAACCAGGCTGATGTGGATCAGAATCCTGAATGATCTCTTGAGCTATCATCCTGAACAAATCCTGCACAACCCATGCCATCTCATGGAAGAAGATCCCCATCATGTCCCTCATCTGTGTTCAGAGCACATTGGTCATGACCTCCCTGATATCCTCCCAAAAATTGTCTGTATCATGATCATGGTGAGATCTCCTCCAGGGTGTAGGCAGGATGCCTTGGGCAGGGATGGGTCCAGGCTCCTCGTCATCATCATCATCATCACCATCTTCTTTGGATGATTTGGGCAGCAGCTTCACATGTGCATGCCATCGTTTTCAGATTAATAAAACAACAAAAAGGCAAAAAAACAGAAACAAGTGGTGCATTTAGCCCATTGTCATTCTTGTTCTAGTTTTTACATAGGGAAGACTGACTGTAAATTAAGAGAGCCTGTGTATGAACACCTATATAATATTAGAAAAGGGAGGTTAGAAAGTGTTTTAGGTAAACATGTGATCAATTAGCCAGGCCGTCATTTTTATTCAGAGTGATAGATCAAGTTGAGTATGATGAAAGGGGAGGTACACATACCCTAAGACTTGAGCAGCAACTCTTAATTTGACAGATTAGAACACATGCCTATAATCAACCAGAATTTAATGATCTGTGTTCTATAGTCTGCATGCTGAAATTAAAAAGTTGAATAGTTTATAATCTTATATTATATGTGCATTTCGGTTGTGTATGTTTTAAATATGAGGATGCTGAATGTTTTTCAGAGAATGAATGGTATTTTAAATGTTTTTTAAAATAACTTTATATGCATTCAAAAAAATGTTAACAGAAAATTAATGTGGTCACTTTAAAATTTAACATTGCTTGGTCATGTGACTTTTACCCTTGATCAGATGATTTTGTATGTAATATTTAAGTGTATCTGATATGGTTGTTCTGTTTGTCTGAAGAAGTTGAGTTATTAAACTTGACGAAAGTGCTAACATACAAAAAAAAAGTTTGTTTCCATTTTTTGCCTCTTTTTGTTTTATTAGTGGTTTGTCAGTTTTCTTTGGAGTTTGAGTTCATATCATTTTCAGATTGGCAAATGTCCCTAGGTACCATGCTCTATAAAGATTAATTGAAAAACGCAACAGAAAAGAAAACAAAATGCCTATCATGCAGAACACTCCCATGAAAATCAGAGCACACACAATATTGTTATGATGACAATTTACACAGGGAATGAGACATATCCATTGTGGACAGAGTTACCCATGGCCGTATATGGCATACTCCTAAAAAGGACAACATTATTATTTCCTGAACAATTCTATTTGTTTGGACATGCACATGAGCATGTGTCATTAGCTTTGTAAAAAATGTATGGAAGGTCAACAACATATTTTACTGTCTGCATTCAATGATGTATATGAGAAACACAACCTGCCATTGTATAAATAAGGAGAAAGTTATTGGGCACTATTGTGGACAACAGGCACACCATATGGCAACCTTCTGAGACAGGCAGCATGATATTTGGCTGAACACACATCAATATAATGACTACAGCACTAAAAACAATGTGATATGTTCAGTCAAAACGACTGTAGACATATCAGAATGTAATATACCTGTTAATAACAGTATTGCATGTGTACAATTGCATGCATTCTCTTCAGAAATAATGAGGAATCAGAAGGCTTACAAAACAAGTATTTTGGAACATGCTTGTTGATTATGAACTGTTACTATCAAGTGATCACCCACTCAAGTGACAGTCAACCTTGGCTATAACTCCAAATCCAGCTCCAGACAAGTGACAAGTGGAGTACCTCAGGGTTCAGTCCTGGGACTGCTCTTGTTTGGAATCTACTTCTCTGGAGTACAGGCCAACACTAAGGGACTCTGGTAACAAAGTTTGCAGATGACTGCAAACTGGGACTCATTATTGAATCCCCAAATTATGTAGATATTCTACAAAAGGGCCTTACAGAAATAGATGCTTGGTGCCAAAGCAATGGGCTCAAGCTTAATGCCAAGAAATGTATGGTTATTCCCTTTGGGAAAAGCCATGTACCCATGAATTACCACATAGGTGGCAGTACACTAAACACCGAAAGTGTGATGAGAGACTTAGGGACACAGGTGGACAGTGGTCTCACCTTCAATAACCACATTGCCACAACAGTCAGGAAATCCTTCTATGGGGCACACCTCACTAAGGGCTTTTCATCCAGAAAAAAAGAAGGTCATTGTCCCACTGTACTCATCCCTGATTATACCCATTGTAGAGTACAACACTCCATTTGGTACGTATCTCACAAGACATCTGCAAAAAGTATCACAGACCTAAAGCAGATACCCTATGCTGACCATCTAAAAAAACTCCAGCTATACTCTGTGGCATATCATCTACTCAGAGGTGATCTCTACTTAACATACAAGGCCATGTCAAACCCTGAGCTGTTGGACATGCTCCACTTAAAGAAATTCCAATCCCTCAGAGCCACATGCTCCAGGGATCTAAACCTTGTCATTACAATGAACAAAACATGCTGGAGGGATAGGTTTCTGAGCCAGAGACTCCCCATACTCTGGAATAGACTGCCCTAACTTAATGTCAAGCAGAGCGCCTCCTTGGCCCTCTTCAAAAGAAACCTTTATGATTGGATGTGAGATAGGAAATTCACCCTGGGGATCATGTCAGTCACCCTGCTAGACAGGGGTCTAGGGTCCAGGGAAGTAAATAATATGGGAAGAAATATCCAGGGAATTATTATGGCTAGGCTTGTATAGGCTTTTGGGCCGATAGCCTAGTACCAACCTATGAACATATGAACGGTGATTAAAAAAAACAAAAAAAAAACAAGGAATTGGACAAACAATACCAATGTTGACCTGCAGATTGTGCTCATCATGAACTACTGCTGTCAGATAGGTACCTGATCAAGTGTCAGTCAACCTAAGCTATAACAGTGTTATGCTGAACTTAAGGCCATCTCACACAATCTGCAAACAGCAGTGCAAACCCTGTTGCTGAAGACTCTTATTGACTCCATGATCAGAGAGATTATATACAACAGATCGACCAGCAGAAAGCACACAAGTATACCAAAACATGCATCATAAGCAATAATCACAACACTTACCCCCGGATTCATGAAGCTTGCGCCAGGCGCAGGCGTAGCATATGCGGGATAATGCCAAATATGACCGCCGAGCGATTAAGGTACGAACCAATTCCACGTGCACTACTGGCATACACCAGATCTGTGCAGCCCTTGGCATAGGTATGCTAATCACCCCATGTGCAGTGTCGCACGATGCAAATGAAGGCATACAGTGATTCACGAAGTGGTGCAGGCGTAGCGTAAGCCCATGGAAATGTAAACCAAAAAACACGGTTTACATTTTCCCAAACAGAACATTGGAGCTATGGAAGTGGACCAGACTCATGTATTACAAAGTTAACATATGCCAATGGCTAAATACACAGCCAATGGCACAAGAAAAGATGCACAACACCTAAAAAGCAACATTTAATGTCATGTTCACAGTAACACACAGTACAACCACAGGGCATGTGTGTGCAAACAGGAATACAAAGAAAATATATACAAATGTCATAAAATTGCAATGTAAGACAAATCAGGATTTCACCATAATATGCAATGGTAGGCATGGTACACCACAAGCAAGGCACAAGGGCTGCCAAGGGCCCGCGACAGTGTTCGGTGCGGTAACTATGAATTAGTAGTCAATGCCATGCAAATGAGGCAGGTAATACTGAATCGCAAATGTCCCGCCGGATGAAGGATGTACCAGATGGCGTAGCGCTATAATACAGAAGAGTGTCTCAGAGGTGATACATGACATCAGCAGAGGGGTGTATCACCATAGCTGTAAGCACATTGGAGCAATGCAAATTTGGCCTGGCCATTGCTAAGCAAAGCTGCACGACAGGGGTGGGGAGGAGGGTCTAGGATCATTCAACTGAGAGCACAAATGGTGCCTGAAAGCGCATGTGCACGTGGATGAAAACGTGCCCGAAATCCAGTATGTAGATGCACGCTCCGCGAACAATAACACAAACAGGAAGGTCAGGTGAAGAAAAGAAGGAAATGTAGAAGTAGGGTAATTGGCATACTACTGAGCAATTAACACCAATCAACTCATGGCGGCCAGTCGAAGGCAGTAGACAAGCCTGCATGCAGAAACCTGCAAAACAGGATAGGGGAGGCATAGAATTGCAAAGAAAGGAGGGGAGGAATTGGAATGCAAAGATAGGAGACCTGTCATAGCAGAGCAAAGCAAACCCACAGTAGACCAGCAATAGAACACATTACGCAAGATAAGCCAGGTCTAGGAAAGTACAAATGAAAGCAGGCTGCATGATGCATGCCAGCAAATGGTAGGTGTAATGTGCACAAATGTAAAGGGAAGGGCAGGAGGTAATTTACGACAGCCAAATGTAATGCAACACCAAAGGCAGCACAATAGTGGTTCCGTTAATAAAACACAGAAGATACCCTGTAGCCACAATCGTACATACACACCCTATGACATCATCAGTGTTCACAGCAAAATAGTATAAAGTGTGAAAGCACCCAACACACACCTGTGTATTCCCAACCACTGCAACATAGGTGTAAACAGACAGGGAACTTTTAAAATGTACATGTTGGGAGCTGCCATAGCTGTGATTCATCAGCATGTGTTACAGACCGGCGGTGTTGTGGAGGATGATGCTGACAACCACTGTAGGCCTTGGAGGAGGAGAAGAGTGTTCAGACCAAGGGTAACCTACCAGGAGTTACATGATCTGGAGGTAGAAGAGCATTACAGGTTAGACAGGGACATCTTACAGCAAATAGTAGAGCTGTGCCAGCCATGCCTGAGAACCAGAAACAACAGAAAGGAACCCATCCCAGTGGACACAAAGGTGTGTGCAAGCTTGCAAATACTAGCCACAGGTACCTTTCAAAGGCCAACTGGAGATATAATGGGGATCTCACAGGCATCAGCATCCAGGGTACTACACTAGTTCCTGGATGCCATGTTACCACATGCCAATGAGCATATATACTTCCCCCGAACTCAGGAGGAGTTAGCCAGCAATATGCGTCACTTCCACCATGTGGCAAACTACCCGGAGGTACTGGGTGCAATAGACTGCATGCAAATACATATCAAGTCACCACTCCGTGAGCATGTCAGGCGCTGCATAAACTGTAAGGGATTCCACTCCATCAACTGCCAGGTCGTGTGCAATGCCCAGGGCATTATCATGGATGTGTGTGCTGGCAGCCCTGGAAGCAACCAGGACTCCCATATCTGGCATGCCTCACAGCTGTATCAGGTATTTGTCAAGGGGGATATCCCACAAGGCCACCTTGTGGGGGATGCTGGCTATGCACTGGAGCCAAGGATGATGACCTCCATTAGAAATGCACACACACCAATGCAAGAATGCCATAATGAGGCACACGCACAAACCAGAATCATCATAGAGCATGTGTTTGGGATGCTGAAATCACGGTTTTGGTGCTTGGACACATCTGGTGGAGCCTTGCAGTACTCTCCAGGCATGTGTGCCCACATCTTTATAGTATGTGCCATGCTAAATAATATGATCCTGCGGAAACAGCTGCAGCAGGGTTCAAATGTAGGAGGGCCTCACAGCCCACCACAATTGCTAAGGCCAACACAGGCACAGAGGGATCCAGACCACAGACACACTGTGCCAGCCCCAGTAGGCAGACGGAGACATGCCCAATATGCCTACTCTTTGGCAAAGAGGGAACGTATAGCACATACTCTGATAGTGTAGGCGCCCACGGACTGACACTCCTCTCCACCTGCACACACAGTAAAATGGATGGCACACAAACATGACCACCTGTAAATTGTGATGTATAGGTGGCCCACTGTGGAATCCTACATAGGCAGCCCTCAAACATTGTACACGCAACAGCCATTGGAACACAGAATGTCAACACCTGAACAGTACATGCGCCTATCAGCATCTGTCAGTGCTGTGTGTATAGGTTTTCAGGTACATCGGTAGGTACACGCCCGATTGTCAGAGACAAAACACCAAACGGGGCAAACAGTGTCTCCCATTGCCACAACATCGCGTAAGCAACTGTTGCTTACTGGAGCAGAGGCAATCGTGGGTGCAAATGTGTGTAAGCACTGTCCTGCACACACTCAGCATGGATTCCCTGCTGTGTTAATGAGGGGCTCCACATAATGTAATCATGGATGTTGTGTCAAGGCAGGGGATGTACCCATGACAGGTATTTGTCACCCCAGCATGCTGCACCCATGGTCATATGAAGGTGTAGCACATTATCGGGTGTAGTTCATTGTGATATACATACCCAATGCCGGAGTACATCCAGTAAACATCACATGGACATACCATTAACTGGACTCATCAATATGTAAACTAACTGAGTTATTCATGTGAGTGCAGTGTGGAGTAACTGCTGTAGTCTACTCCACACACAAAAATGACATAATACGTGTACAACTCCCAGATGTCCAAATGGTATATGCAGTGACCGTCATGCATGCTCCCGGTCCCACGTCCTGCAAGGGATGTAACGTAATCCCGACGGCACGGGTAATGCATTCCGGATGCAGGTCATCAGAATATGTTTAGCACACCTTAGTGGGAATATGCGTTGCCCACTGCTGGTAAGCGATGTTTAAATACTATACGGATATGCGCGAAACAGTGCTAAGCTTCACTGACCACTGCGCAGATCACGGTCAGTGATGTACAGAACAGGTGAAACCAGCATTAGTCACCCATGAACAAATAGCACCTGCTCTGAAGGATAAAATGACCACTGCCAGGAGTTGAACAGGCAATCATGTATACAATCACCCAACACTATTGCTAGCCAAGATGTACCTACGATAGGATTACCACATTTCAAATGACCAATGTGGGACATACGCCAGATGTCTGCAGGCCGTCACATACACCCGGCCAGTATGAAAACCAGAGCATCAGTGTTTTGCCTAGATAAAAGCTTATTCTAGTAATGGTCGTAGTTACGTGTTCCGTGTCCTGTAACATGTAGGTGGTTCAGATACAGAATAAGTGTTGTATGCAACTATTACATAAACTATAGGGAATATGTTTGTCCCAAAGTCGCAGGACATTTGCCATGTTCACAAATATTTTGCAGGACACAACTGCACAAAGAGGGACTGTCAATCACAAAGTGGGATGGGTGGTAATCCTAACCTATGGCAGGTGTGTAATGTGACAGGTACAGACACAAATGTGTGGAGTCCAGAAAACACAGTATACACCGACAAACACACAATGAAAGGTGTAATGTGCCTGTCACCACCCCTGTCAGAGATATATATACATATATATATATATATATATATATATATATATATATATATATATATCTACACATATATAATACAGATAGAAAGGGTGATAGTGTGATATATGTCGATATATAAGGAGTCACTGACATCTGCAAATATATAGATAGGTCAACAGCATTCAAAACACCTTGGAGGTACAAATAAATAGGATACCTCCAACTATGGAACGTGCCACACACCGACACGCATAACCACAAGGCTGAAAGACAGAAAGAACACAGTACTGGAACAGTAGAACCACGAGCAATATTATGACGATAGGAAGGGACATATAGTCACTGCTGCCGACGGTGCGGTCCATGTAGGTACCGTGTACAACTGTGTTTGTGAGTGATGTAACCTGTGTATGTTTGTGTTGAGGGTGCCATGTGCGTTTCCATGTGACTGTAATGTGTGTGTGTGTGTGTGTGTGTGTGTGTGTGTGTGTGTGTGTGTGTGTGTGTGTGTCCGCATCATGTGTCTGTAGGTGCCAACTCGGAGGTAGATGATTACGGTAGGTGCGGGTATAGCTAGCCGTAGGCATGCAGTAAACACATGTCCCACATTGGGAGGGACAGCCCCTCCCTGTGCAGGTGTGTCCTGACATGAACCATTACAAAGGGCAACTGTCGAGAGTATAGGACATTAGTATGTCCCAAATATTATGCAATAGTTGCAGGAAATAGTCATGCCTGTATGTAAGAAACGGAAATGTTACATGTAATATGATAAGTAGGCAAAGTCCAAGAACAATAGTTATGTAATGAGGATAAAAGTATGTGCTATCCTGTGTACTGACCATGGCTATATGTCAGCCTGTAAACACCACTATGTGACCCGCAAGTGTCCAACTATGGCCATATGAAAAGGTGGCAACCCATGCCACAGAAGGTCTGTCACCAACACCATTGCAATAACTGCAAATATCTGGGACAGACATACACAGGATAGCTGTCATTTACAAATATCCTTGCACATATCGCTGAACATCCGGAGGTATGGAAGTATCAACCTCACCTGCATACCATATAGAAACCAATTAACAACGGCCCAATGTAAAATCCCATAACAGAAGTCTACTAAGTGATAGCTCTTTAATTAGGGAAGGAGCCCACACACATATATATGGACTATGTAGAAATGCAAGCCCCACAAAACCGTATATGCTAAGTACACCTGCCTACATCCCCCTCACACTGGAAACAATAGCAATACAGACCGTAATAACAGCACAAACAGCCAGTTAGTCAATTACATCTGCTGAACCATTAACATACCTTGTGAGAGACACATTTAAAGGCACCATGCAAAATTGTATCCGTTGTATAATGGAACAAATGGCGATGCTACAGGTGTTGTTTGCAATAGTCCATTATCAGACGGGTGCGATGACAGGTACAGTCACATGTAGAACCACATACTCAAGCTGTCACACACAATCCACGTGGGGACATGACTCCAAACTACACTTGGCTCTACACATAGAAGTTGCAATTACACACAACAAAACACAATACAGACCGTCTCCCCGAAGGTAGGGCAAATGGCCAACGCCCAAGTGCAGAATTCAATTATACCCTACTGCTGCCACATAATTGGTGAATGGAGTAGCTGCACAGCTGATGTGCACGTAATTAGTCACACAGGAACACCAATTATCGGCAGTAAACCACATGTTGCAGGTATCGATGTATATAAGGATGACTTGTCATATATGCAAACCGTATGCTCATACCGTAAAACAGTTTAAAGAGTGATACAGAACAGCAAGATAGAGACAAAATACCGGAACGATATCAAGGTATGTAGAACAATTGGTATGTAACTGTATGTATAGCATGTTCTGTATTAACTATGTCAGTGTATGTATAACCTGGTTTGCATTAATTAAAAGTGTCCGCAATGCATAAAGTGGGAAATGATATTTATGTAGTGATGTCTTGCTGACCATACTAATGTTTGTAGAAGTTGTGCGTCCAGCAGTGGGCCACAAGGTAAACAGCACAGACACCACAAGGGATGCAACATGAGGGCTTTAAACAGAACAATGCCATACGACCTGCCGTCAGTGGCAGGGTATGTCCAACAAGTACGTGCCATAGCATGGGGATAGTATATGTTGATATACTGTAACAGTACGCATGTGTATGGGCATATAACAACAATGACATGTCTAAGGTGGTCCTGGTGTGCAAGTATGCTTTGCATTATGGGATACCATGTAAAATATGTGTAATGTATAGTATAGTAGATTGATATGTCAGATATGCTACACAGGAGAACAGGCATATTATGCATACCAAAGGTATCGTATAGTGATGTGAGTAGCATTATTTAATTAATTTATTTTTAAACAGTTATGATGAAATAAATAATGTAATCCACTCTGTTCATTTGCAAAGGACGCAAACATTTCTCCCATACTAAAATAGCAGAAGAGATGTGACAGGCAAACAAGAACATGATTGGCATGTACAATAACAGGATACATATGGCCTGTAGTCATGGGACATTGTAATAGCATGACAGCTAATCTAACTGGAAGGGCTATTCCAGTAACCATGCACAAAGGACATGTAATAGCTCCACAGGTTCACAGTGAGGTACCATGCAGTCTGGCAAGTCTATGTGTAACAACAACTACAGTTTTCACACCAGTGGCACCTCCCTAGGGTAGTGTCCTGTGAACAGAAGAGCCATGTGTAACCTGCACCTCTGCACAGTACAGCCACTGCAGTGATCCCTGGCGTACGTGTCCCCCATCCACCAAGTGAGGTATCACATGAACAGTGCTACTGAGTGTCCATGCGTGATGTACATAGGAATCATGTTCCAAAGCATGGTGAGTGTCCGGTCTGGGAATGCAACCCCCAAGCACATCCCACCCATTGTTGTGTGCGTGCACATACCCATGAGCATGATGCTCACAGTGGCTATTGTTTATGTCGCGTATGCGGAGTATATCCATTAACATAGTTGCAGACATGGGCCCTGTCTTTGCAGCAGAGGTCACCCCTGAGTATGTAGTCCGCAAATGTGTACAGACATGGTGTCTGTACTTCAGCCGCATACTTTAACTGTCGTAGCTCCATAAATGTCATGGCGTGTTAATGTTGTGTTATGTAAAGCTGTAGCTGTTGTGTAAGGTACACACTAAGCGGGGTGTTGTACCCTTGAATGTGTGTATAAGTCCGGTGTTCAGAGGTACAATGGGTGCCTATGTACCAGCTACACACCCAGTACAGACAAGTGTGGACACATAGAAGGATATCCACGCCACAGTGGCAATGTGGTAATCACAGGAGTGTGTGCGACATACGTGTGTAGTACAAACACGTACAATGCAACATGTATGTAGGGGACTAACACCTATGTGATAACCAGTGAGTGGATGGTGTACTGCAAAGGTGATGTTCATACACCTAGTGTCATGCAGGTTGAGGCCATGATGTTCACATCAGGTATCCGTCACAGTGACACCCATATGGATGGGGTCAGTATCAGATGGTGGATCAACAACAGCACTTGGTATGCAGTGGTCTGTAAAGCTAGGCAGGGAAGGTCCCTCTGTGGTAGCCTGTACCTCAGGGAAGCATATACCGAACATGAGGGCCCCATGACTGAGGACTGTGGTATGCCAAGTGTAACTGAAATGCAGTATGTGATATGGTATGCTACCCTCAGTATGTGTGTCTCGTCCATTAGCCACTTTGCATAACATCCTGAGACATATGTTTTGATGTGCAGGTGGATGTGTATGTTGTCAATACCAGTATGGAGAACGGTGCTGAAAGGCAGTGAGAGGACAACGTAGGCTGTGTGGACCCCCGTGTCATCATCAACTACTCTGTTCACTGTATGAAAGGAGTTCACCAGGTGTAGGAGGCATGCTGTGGCCTCAACAAGACCAACTCGGGTGGCATCAAAGGACTGGAGCACAACAAAGTCTCAGCGAATGATGTCCATGTTGATGTGCCCTATAGCCGTGCAGAACAGTCCAGTCAGGTGTGTAGGGCAATAGTCTCAGTCATGCATTATGGCACCACCTGTGCGGAGTGTAACTGTCACTGTGTGCCAGTCAGGGGCCACAATGTCTGGTACAAGGCTATTACTGAAAATGGTCTCCCAGTGGGGAGACATGTCGTTCAGAGGTTTGTGGACATCACAGCCTGGGATTTTGTAGGGTGACAAGGGGCCAGTGTCCCAGGACATATAGTGTGCAGGTCAGTACTGTGTAGGTGTGACCGCAGGGACACTGCAATGTTCCTGCAAGGAATGTGGCCCCGTAGGGAGTGAGAGGGTGTAATGTTAGCATTGAAGCCATCAGACTGCATGTTGCCAACATCACCTGTTTCTGTCATGTTCCAGAGTGACAGTTGTATGTATGAGCAGATATGGGTATTGCCAATGACTACTGACATACCACCATAATGCCTTGCAGTACATCCCGGAATGTGTCACAGTAATGTGTACGTAGCTAGTTATGGAGTATGTGATGAGGGATCCCATGGCCCTACCGAGGCTGACCAGTGAGTTACCCCAACCATGGGAATGTACACCACTGTGCAACAGCCCCCACCTGTTGTTGTAAAGTATGTCCATGGAACTGCACCCCCAGAGTGGCATCTGTTATCTGGTGTGTACCATCATGGCTCTGTGTGGAATAGCATGATCCATTTTTTTGTGTACGTGCTAATGAAGTGCACTGGGGTATGTCTCAGCATTTGTATGTGCATTGTCCACCTGCACATGTGTCATGACGTCAACTACTGCTGTCATAAGGCATCTGTAGTAGGTGTTGTAGTACTCTTGTACTGTGTATGCCATGAAGTGTGTGGTGCCAGTATGTGGCTAACAAGGGTGAGTAGCATATGTTCGGTTTCCACCAATGAGGGTATAACCCCAGGTGTGGAACAGCAGTCACATGTTGGTAGTGCCCATGTCAAGGATACTGTTGGTCTTGGAGGTGGTGTGTATGGGTCGATCTTGCCGAGTGGAGGTTATGACTCACGGACAGCGTATGCCTAGTGTGGGTTACTGTCAGTCTCACATCAGTAGCAGCAGTCTGAGCCCAACTGTCCAGTACACCATGAAATGAGGTCTGGTAACCGTGGGGTATGTTGAATCCGCAGCTTGTAACACTGTGTATAGCAGTTCCGGACACAGTTATTTGCACGTAGAGCACCTGTGATGCATTGTGCTAAGTAACCAGCCGGGATGTGTGTACAACATAGGAATATGGGGACACCTCAGCCATGGGTGTGCCAGTCCAGGTACGTGCCTGAGAGGTACGGTCTGTCTATAACCAGTCATTGCAGGTGTGCTCTGCAGAGCCTAGAGGCAGGTCCCAGTCACTGCAGAGATATTGAAGTGGTGCAGTATCAGGTGTGCCTTACCTGCGTGCATCACAAAGGATGATGTCAAGCATTGTGTTACATAACCACATGTTTCGCTAGCCAGTTCCCATTCTGGTGGTGACTGTTATTGGACACTGTGCAAGACAGACAGTATAAAAGCAGCAAGAGTCCAACATGTGATCCGTACTCCCAGGGCTGGCAGGTGCAGGTCAACTGTGCCAAAACATCATGTTGTTTGACCAGGTCAGTCAAAGTGGACAGGTACCAGACGCCTGTGGAATGACAGCAGAAGCATGGGCAACTGTTGGAGTGACACAGTCGGTCGTTGTACAGTGGTAACATGTCCGGATGACTGGCAAAATGCTCCCCAGGGCTCAGACGACACCATCAGGGCTACAAGACTGGTGGGCTATTGCATGTCCCTGCACATGTAGTCTGTGCCCTGAGATACAACTTCAGTCACACTAACATGGAAAATGACAGTCATATCGTACCTGCTGAGATGTGGCATGGGTGCATAGGTTATGTTGCAGAACCAGTTACCCGAGAGCAGGATGTAAGTGACTATCACTTTGTGTAGCCTGCTGAGTGGAACAGCAGTGTGACCAACGACAGAGTCACCTATGACAGGCGTGTTGTGTATGTTATGACACCCTATTGGCTGTATGTGATGGGCACACATGTGTCTGTAGGCTATAGGTTGGTGTGGTTGCGTTTGGTTATGTGGGTTGCCGTTGGTGCCTACACAGAGTATGGAGGGGTACTGCACAAGGTGTCCTCGTATGTGTGGCCTGTGGTGGGGATCATGTGAGACTATGTGATGAGTGGGGTGTGTTGTGAATGTTACACATCCCACATGACTGTCAGGTGCAGTCAGGGTTGGTGACAGTATAACCCCCAGCAGGGCTGCATATGTGCATCCCCACAGGCTGTACTGTTGTATGTTGGGAGGTGTGCATTGACTGTGTACATGAGAATAGCTCTATTGCCACATGTACAACAAAGTCATCATATAGACAGGCAATAGCACTGGTACGTGCCAGTTGGACATGCCTGTATATAACTGGTACATGCCAGGTGGACATGCTGAATAAACCACCATGTCTCACGAGATATGTGAGTGATGTGTGTATGACAGCTGTTGTACTGTAAGCAAGCTGGAAATGTATGGACAAACAGTGTACCTGTGAGGACTGGTGTGGAATGGGTGCTATACTAAGCAGTAGCTCATAACGTGCCAAGAAGCTCTGAACAAGTACTGAGCATGAACATACAATACAGATAGAGTGTTGGATAATATTAACCCACAAGTGTTGACGACATTCATGATTGGTGGCACTGCATCAGAACACTGCCGGGTATGGTCTGCAATTCCATTAACCATTATCAATGTAGATGTTAGCAGTACAGATGTACAAGACAGTATGGATGTTTGACTACAAATGCCTTTGTATGTCACAGCAGTGTTCTACCAGTGGCCTGTTGACAGACTCACAACTAGTAAAGGTGCTACAGTGACATGTGCATATCACACCGGTGTCAGCTACAGTAAACCAGGGTTAATGTGTTGTACCCCACCCTCATTGTAGCCCATACCACACAGACAAATGCCAGCCATCTGTGTATGTGAGGTTGTGAATGGCCATGACCTATGGGCAATAGTTGTCAGAGTGTTGTGAGCAACATACAGAATGGGCTGTGTGTGTGAGGTGGGTGACATATGTGCACATTCTGGTGGATGATATCAGCAATGTCACCGCTAGGGGAATATCCCTGTACCCATTAAGTACCACCTAGGCTGTGGTCAACATTATGGACATTGTGCTAGGGATGGTGTTGTGCAGTACACCTCCCTGAGTTGGAGAAGTCTCCATGGCCCTTTAGGTAGTCATCCAAGGTACCCATGTCATGACAGGGTGGCAACCATGAGCACCGAGATCATTGGACAGGCATACACAGCACCCGTGTTACCAATATTGGAACACATATCACGTTCCAGGGGTAGGGGCCATGCGTGGATGGCAGATACAAGCCTCCACAATACTCACCTCCAGTATGCAGCATGCTATCCACCTTGCATACAGACATATGCCACACTATGCTGTTGGACATGCTACATGTCCATAGCCTGATCTGAAAGATATATGTCATGGGCAACCACCATCCTACGACTAGGATGGCCACATGCTGGACAGATCCCTGTGCCATACCTGTGACATACTCCCACCATTCCATGCAGCCCTGTCCACATAGCTACACATATCATCCCTGTCATACATGGTGTGATGGCCATACGGTAGATGTAGTATCAACTGTCTGGATCAGTAATGTGTCACTGATGCCCCTTGCGTTGGTGTAATGGGTGTCAGATACAGCTAGTAAACCCTGCCCGTACATGCTATAGCTGATAACCTTACCTGCAAATGACGTCCGACTAGCCATTGTCCCATGTCTATCGCATGTGCAACACAGGTGATCCGTGGCAGGATGTTGAACAGCTGTACAGTGCAGTGCAGATGTCTATGGCAAAACAGATTCATGTACAGGTTTCCATGTGTACCTGTGCATTGTCACTGCCCAAATTCATTAAGGCTGTGTCTGTGTTGATATGTGACATATACACAGCATCAAGGTCAACAGCATTGCCGTGGACACATCCAGGCATGTGCAGATAGGTAAGAACACCGATGCAGGAAAACAGACATGCCCACATGAAGACAACAGTCACATGCAGTATGAATACTGTAATGAGGTGACACACATATATGGAGATTATATCCAATGCATAATGGGTGTTACATGTATGAGACACATACATGCCAGTCATGTCAGTGTCATGATGATTTGCAAAGATAACTGTGCAGATGTACTAGAAATGTATGTGCAGCAGTATCACTGTACATGTCTGAAAATGTGACCTGTCACCTTCATCATGTCTTACAGATAATGCCTCGTACACGCCTACCAGCATACAACCGACAGGAGGATGATGTCCTAATCCCGTACCACCATGAGAACCACAAGGTGTTATTTAGCCATGTGCCACAGTACACACAGCAGCAGGATGACCTGTGGCAGGATCTTTGCAGGAGGATCAACGAAGTGGGTGGCCACAACCGCACCTACCAGCAGGTGTGCAGACACTGCACGGACTTGATACATCATGCAAAACAGCGTGCCACTGCAATAGCCAGGGAACAAGGTGGAACAGGTGGTGGGCCACCAAACCAGCCTCCACTAACACACAGAGAGGAGCTACTGGCCAGTCTGGGGACACCCTCGGAACAGCTCCCACAAACACTAGCTGCCATCGTGGAGGTGGGTGTCTCCCAACCAATGAGCCTGGAGTTGCCTGGTAAGTCAGTACTGAACATATGGCCAGTATAGACCACGTACGTGCATGTGTCACTGTACATCATGTAATTTAACAACATATGCAAGGTATGTGGACACACATGCTGCATTCTACAGTATGCTACCCTGTGTATGCACCGTACCTCTGAACTGTACAGTTATTTTCAGAATGTCCAGATGTCTGCCTCATATTGTCAGTGTGTTACCTTTAATATCTGTCCCTTTCTGGCAAATAGCTGAGGATTGGAGTCATTAAATGATGACAAACATTTGTGTTTATGACTGCACATTCCTTGTAAAAACCATGTGCATAAAAACCTATTATTCTAGCAACTTTCTAAGTTTGTAAGAGCAATATTTAACATCTGTCCCTATTTGTCCCCCATCATAGTAGGCTTTGTCCAGATTTATTGTTCTAAGAGGTTGAGAGGTATGGTATGCACACATGTGCTTACTATATACTATTGTACAGGCAAATGTGTTAACTTGCACAGTGCACCCTGTGGTTGTCATATAGTCATGAATAATTTTCATACTGCTGTGTCACCCCTATACAAGTACCTCTGGCGTGCCACACAGACAAGAGTCCATTACAGGTGAGACTGTCATCGGTATCAGGCATGTCAAAGCATAGATCTATTCGCCATGTGGCCAGTTAATACTTGTACACATGATGTTCATTCCAGACATGATATACAGGTCGCATCACCCATCATCCACACAGGCCACCCATGTGCAATATATACAAATGAAATGGCACACAGACATGAAACCACAGTATTTGTCATTGCTACATGTGTCCAGCTGTGCATACAATGGTGGAGGTGTTCTACAATGGAAGCATATGTACTATACAGTGGAACAAAACATGTGGTATACAAAACAGTACCACACAGTAAGCAGTGATATGGGCAGCCCATAGGCGTCTCCATTGTGTTATATGCCCCTGCAATGGGTTCACACATTGTGATGTGCCATCCGACATGTCTCAGACACGTAGTGTTTTGGCTGCAATATTGTCACACTTTCCCATAACCCATATCCCACATACCACACATACACATGTTGTCTGCGTAGCCCTGTGGATGGTGACATATCCGACATCTATGGGTGTATGTCATATGGGGCAACACAGACATGTGTGATAGATGGCCATCACACACATATGACCAACACATGTGCACACATGGCCATGGGGGATGGCCAGAGACATGTAGCCACACAGTAGATGTGATGTGGATACACCCTGTCTCACTTTGTCCACATATGGTCCAATTACAGCCCTACTAGACCGATTGTACAGGTGATGTGGTACACTGCACATTTTAAATGCCTGTGCACAGCTAGTGGAGGTGTCACTGACGTCTACCTCATAAGATGTGTTGAACATGATGCCTGTGTCATAGCATGACAGTAGTCACCTCTACAGCTTCCACTGACAGTGACACCAGGCCACAGATACTGTACATTTCCCTTGCTGCCATAGGACATCACTGTTAGCTGTGCACCCTGTGTGTGTGGTACATCAATGTCATGTGTGAAATGGTGAAGTGACAGATACGCTATGTGTGGACATGGTTGCTAGGCAGCTAACACTCTGTAGTTATCGTGCAGAGGTGTCATATGTATGTCCTCCAATGAGCTGTCACATGACACAGCATGGTTTGGTGTGGTTTGTATACACCTCAGCATCATGGGTCACAATCCACAGGTATGTCATGGGTATGCATGCAGTTCTGGATATGCAATGTGTACATATTATGCACTGTTTAGCAATATAGATGCTTCATGATGCCATGCAATGGCACAGTGTCTGTACTTTACACTGTACAGCAATGTAGACAGCTCACAGTCCCCTACCATGCCCATGCACATTTGCTCAACGTGCATTCTATCTGTAGGGCATACGGACAACACCGCAATGTGATACCCAGTACGATGCTGTACATGTGTCAGGACACCATTGTGTCAGACATGATTGCATGTTAATGCACACGTCAGCAGATTACATGTCAAGGTCACATCAGCCACATGTACTGTTATCCTGTTCTGGTCCACATAGTGTATCACGAGGATGCATGCATACTAACATGATCGTGTGAATTGCATGGCTAATGATATGACACCTGCTTGCTGTAGTGTGCATTCCAGGGGGTATGCTTACAAACACTATTGATGTCTGAGCTGCATGCTGTCAGCTGTATCACAAGCATGCTGCATGCCATCTGTCATATCACATGCATGGTGTGTCAGTGTGTGTGTGTCAGTGTGTGTGTTTGTCAGTGTGTGTGTGTCAGTGCGTGTGTGTGTCAGTGTGGGTCTATTGTAATTTAGAGTCTTTCTTTGCATTCACAGGTGATGTAGGTGCGTTACCCTCCTGTGGTCCATCTGATGTTAGTGTCCCCACAGATGCTAGCAGTGATGAACATATGTATGAGGTACAGGCAGGTTAGTCAGGGGCTGATTCTGTGCCAATGGTTGCCATCCCAGCTATGTCCCACTCTTCCCTGCACACAGTTCAGCTGCCAACACATACCACATCACCAGTGGCCATAGAGGAAGGACAGTCAGCGTCTGTTAGCATTGAACAGGAATGTGTGGTGGCTACAGAAGGTGTGTCTCCACACCATGGTGTCAATGTACTGACTGCAGATGTGCCACACAGGCATGTGGCTGGTGCTGCTCGTAGGAGGACCTCTGGCAGACATGCACCTGCAGGACATAGAGCAGCAGCTGGAATCACCAGACGCATGTTCCAGACTGTAATGGCAGCACAGGCATGTGCCAAATGGCAGAACAGAGAAAGGCAGAGGCTGCAGACGGCTGCTATCCGTACCCTAAACAACAACATTCAGGCATTGGCAGGTGCTCAACAGCAGATTGCTGATATTCTGGACAGGCGATTGGGTGACATGGTCAGAAGGCAATCCGTGAGTGTGAGCTGTCTGTGCTGGAACATCTGGTAGGGGTGAGGCATAGGCCATGTGGATATAGGCCAGCTACACCACCTAGTGCAGGTCAATGTGAGCATGCCACCTCACATGGCCGCTCCCATAGTGCCGGTAGCAGTAGCAGTGCAGCTGGTGCTGCGCTGTCCACACCAGGACACAGCAGGTCACGTGGAAGTGGCCCTGGATGTTCCCAGTGGGGACACAGTTCCAGTGGCCATGTGTCATCGGACAGTAGCCATTTTGTACCTCCACCTGGTAGTGCCCGTGCAACCCCTGGCAGGCACAGGACACATGGCCGTGGCCAGACACAGTGAGCTGTACAGCCTGGTCTGTACAATCTGAAGCTGTCGATAATACCCTTGTGTAGGCCCCACAAATGACAGAAATGTGTACACACATACATGCACACAGCGAACACAACTGTAGGGCTCCACAACACCCACATGCATACTGAACAGACATGTCCAATCAAATCACCAGCCCTTACCCACACACATGATGTCATCCATTGGTGCAGCCTATGCCCCTAGCAAACATTATCACCTTGTGCATATGATGAAGCCTGTGCCATATTCCTATCATCCACACCATCGGTGTAGGGGTATGCTCAAATGGTCTGACGCACAGGGTGAACAGAACAGTGAGAGGTGTATCTTACATCACTTGTGTATGCATAGTGAGGGAAGTGTATGTTGCATTGGTTGTGTGTGAATAGTGAGAGAGGTGTATATGACATCAGTTGTGTACTCTCGACATGCACCAGACATACCATGTAGTACAGGTGCAGCATGCATTGTGATATGTTTACAGTATTTGTCTCGGTTACAACAGTAACAGCATGTTGGTAATGATGCCCTGGTTCCCTCCTATGGTGTACTGGCATGTGCCTACAGGTAGCAGTGTTTGCAGTCCTCCATGTGTAACTGTGAAGTATTCACAGGCATGTATGGCAATATCAGCATGCTAAACGTACCCTCAACCTGACTGTGGGAAAGTCTAACATGACACAGATGTCCACACATATACTGCACCTGAAGCATGTGGTCAGTTGAACAGGCTATAGTGGCCAGAGATGTGACATACATACCAGGAAACATTACAGGTATGTTGACATGGTGCAGGGGTTGTACACAGCGGTCTGGCCAATGATGACGTTAGAGGCCACTTGATAGCATGGGGCCACACTGGGTAGCAGTAATACCCTGTCACATTACAGAAACATGCCCACATTCACGGGGTCTACAACACTATAACGCACACCTCATAGTGTTGAGGTGAGGACCCTTGCCTATGTGGTCATCACCCTCACAGTACTTTGCACCCACATGACGTGACACAGAGAAGGAACATGCACAGGTAGCCAGTATGGCTGGGACCGATGGCATCAACAGGGTAGTAGACTGCATTACCATGAGGGATTAGTGATCCTGTTTTCACTGTATGGTAGCATACACCCTCACACCAAGCACCAGACAGCCATACATGCATACACACACACACACACACTGTAGTGACCACAAATGTGTATACGGATAGCCAATGTGTGTGATGCACCAAACCTGCCGACGTCATGCTTTCCACACTGCAGCATGTACAGATCTCTACAACGGTGTACAGGGGTGTGTAACAATTGGGACGTAATCCCCACCGTATGTGGCATATGTGGTCACACAAGTGGACACACATGGCAGTGCTGGGAATGATACACCTGCCATATGATGAGACGTTTGACAGACATGCAGCGGTATTGTCCGCATTATGTGTACCAACGCTATGTCTGGCAATTGTGCTCATATATGCACATGGGAGGATGTAAGTGTTACAGGTGTCATGTGATGTACAGTCTGTAACACCTGACCGCTGTGTAAGTGTTATGTCATCACCATCAAGTAACAGTGACATAGCGTACTGTTTGCACATGTCATGGTAGGATGGCATGTGACACACCTGTGAGCCGTCCCCTGCAAACATTCATCTACACAGGTGGATCACCACTTTATGTACACACATCCCTCCATACGTGATGTACAACCAACCATACTGTCAGTATGTCACCATATACAGGTGTCAATGATGGGGCTGCATTGCGACTGCATGTTGTAGTTAGGCACAGATGTGTTAGGGACATCAGCCACTGCACATGCATGGTTGCTGCATGCACAGTACAGATTGTAAATGTGTGTTGGTCCTACATGCATCTCCTGTAGCCATGTTTGTATGCATTGCTATTGGTGGACATGTGTGTGACATACATAACACATGGACTGTGGTATGATATCATGGGTGTCATGGGTGACTAGTACAGGAGAATGTGTCCTCAGTCAACATTGCTACCTCCTGTATTGTGAGCATTCAACAGACATGGACCCACCTTCCATTTGCGTGTGTATGATTGCTTAAGCCACTTGTCTGCATGGGGGACAGCAAAAGCTATGCTATGTACATATGTGTTGTGTGTGTGGTCCATGCACACATCCACTGCAGTCACATGTATGACATATCCAAACATGTGTGTTCGTTGGTGTACAGCAACACTCATCTGTCACAGCTGTGTAAGACCCAGGGCCCCTGGTATGTCTTGAGCCGACCTGGTCATGTATAGTGGTATCATTGCAATGCATAACACCTGTTGGAACCCTGTCAGTACATGTGTACTCTGCACAGTTGCTGTAGACCTCTGTACAGTTCACTGGTCATGTGTCACATGGTGTTGTGGTAATGTATGGCTGTGTATTGCTGCACCAACGACATGGTGATGTCTTGAGGGCTACAGTGTAGACTGCGATGTGTATGTCTGTGATCTGTACCTGTGTCAGCTGTGATGGCACCTGAGTGTGTACTGGCCACTGCATGTGAGTGTCCGCCCTGTGCGTGGAGACAGTTATACCTTAATGTGCCCTTCCATGTTTAGACTCCGTCTGCATGCAAGACGGCCCTTTGTAACTGCTAAGTGTGTGAGCATGCCCAGTATGCCGTTGTGTAGATGGACACACAGGACAGTCCAAACTGAGCCCTTGCATGTTTAGACTCCGTCTGCATGCAAGACGGCCCTTTGCAACTGTTAAGTGTGTGAGCATGCCCAGTACGCCATTGTGTAGATTGACACACAGTACAGTCAGAACAGACGTGTACTACTAAGCGTGTGGCCATGGCCAGTGACACCTTGTGTCGGTGATGTCCCTCTGTGCATGGGCATGGCCGTTGACATCCTGTATAGCGATGGTGGTCATCCAGGCAACAGATGTCCATTTTCAATGTCACGATGGATGCCTACCGAGTACACACTGGTCGATTATCTTGAAGGGTGTACTGTCTGTGGCGCATCCCATGTCTATGTATTGTTGTTGTAGTGCTCCATAAATCTTTAGCTGCCCCGATCACACCACTGCCGTGTGTTTGTCTATGTCTACCGTGGGACAGTAATATGTCTGTATGTTTTCAGACTGATCACTCTCTATACAATCCCTGTTGGCATCCTTGTCTTTGCAGATGATGACACATGCCTAGAAGTATGCCTCTGGGTGTGCTGTGTTCATTAATCTCGGTAGCACGTTCTGTAAATGCGTCATGCTGTAGTGCGATAGGGTAGTTAGGTGTATGTTCAACTCCCAACCTAGCCAAGTGTGTGTGTGTGTGTGTGTGTGTGTGTGTGTGTGTGTGTGTGTGTGTGTGTGTGTGCGCGCATGTGCTTCCGTCCATCTGGGGACTCAGTTATCCTTTTAGACACCTCAAACCACAGATATTTCCTACCGGCATCTTTGCCTTTGCGGATGATGAAACGTGCCTAGAAGTATGCCTTTGGGAGTGCTGTGTTCAGTAATGTCGGTAGCGCATTCTGTAAATGTGTCATATTGTAGTGTGATAGGGTAGTTAGGTGTATGTTTAACTCCCAGCCCTGCTGTGTGTGTGTGTGTGTGTGTGTGTGTGTGTGTGTGTGTGTGTGTGTGTGTGTGTGTGTGTGTGCGCTCGGGCTTCCGTCCGCCTAGGGACTCAGTCATGCTTTTAGACGCCTCACACCACAGATATTTCCTACTGGCGTCTTTGCCTTTGCGGATGATGACACGTGCCTAGAAGTATGCCTCTGGGAGTGCTGTGTTCAGTAATCTCGGTAGCGCATTCTATAAATGCGTCATGCTGTAGTGTGATAGGGTAGTTAGGTGTATGTTTGACTCCCAGCCCTGCCAAGTGTGTGTGTGTGTGTGTGTGTGTGTGTGTGTGTGTGTGTGTGTGTGTGTGTGTGTGTGTGTGTGTGTGTGTGTGTGTGTGTGCGCGTGTGCTTCCGTCCACCTGGGTACTCAGTCATGCTTTTAGACGCCTCACACCACAGATATTTCCTACCGGCGTCTTTGCCTTTGCGGATGATGACACGTGCCTAGAAGTATGCCTCTGGGAGTGCTGTGTTCAGTAATCTTGGTAGCGCGTTCTGTAAATGCGTCATGCTGTAGTGTGATAGGGTAGTTAGGTGTATGTTTGACTCCCAGCCCTGCCAAGTGTGTGTGTGTGTGTGTGTGTGTGTGTGTGTGTGTGTGTGTGTGTGTGTGTGTGTGTGTGTGTGTGTGTGTGTGTGTGTGTGTGTGCGTGTGTGTGTGTGTGTGTGTGTGTGTGTGTGTGTGTGTGTGTGTGTGCGCACGTGCTTCCGTCCGCCTGGGGACTCAGTCATGCTTTTACACGCCTCACACCACAGATATTTCCTAGTGGCGTCTTTGTCTTTGCGGATGATGATACGTGCCTAGAAGTATGCCTCTGGGAGTGCTGTGTTCAGTAATCTCAGTAGCGCGTTCTGTAAATGCGTCATGCTGTAGTGTGATAGGGTAGTTAGGTGTATGTTTGACTCCCACCCCTGCCAAGTGTGTGTGTGTGTGTGTGTGTGTGTGTGTGTGTGTGTGTGTGCGCGCACGTGCTTCCGTCCGCCTGGGGACTCAGTCATGCTTTTAGACGCCTCACACCACAGATATTTCTTACCAGCGTCTTTGCCTTTGTGGATGATGACACGTGCCTAGAAGTATGCCTCTGGGAGTGTTGTGTTCAGTAATCTCTGTACCGCGTTCTGTAATTGAGTCATGCTGTAGTGTGATAGGGTAGTTAGGTGTATGTTTGACTCCCAGCCCTGTCAAGTGTGTGTGCGTGTGTGCGCACATGCTTCCGTCCGCCTGGGGACTCAGTCATGCTATTAGACGCCTCACACCACAGATATTTCTTACCAGCGTCTTTGCCTTTGCGGATGATGACACACTCCTAGAAGTATGCCTCTGGGAGTGCTGTGTTCAGTAATCTCGGTAGTGCATTCTGTAAATGCGTCATGCTGTAGTGTGATAGGGTAGTTAGGTGTATGTTCGACGCCCATCCCTGCCAAGTGTGTGTGTGTTTCCAGCTGCATGACAACATTACATTGCTTTTACAGTATTCACTCTCCATAACATCCGTACGGCGTCTTTGCCTTTGATGCTGCTGTCTGCAGGCTAGACATATGCCTGTGTGAATGCTGTGACCTACTAATCATGGTAGTGCATTCTGTAACTGCGTAATGCTGTTGTGTGGTACAGTGGTTACGTCTGTGTTCTGCTCCCAACCTTGCCAAGTGTGCTGTGTGTGTGTATATATCTATATATATATATATATATATATATATATATATATATATATATATATATATATATATTGTATATTGATATGTATGTTGAGATTATCACTCTTGAATGTGCTGCATTATCTGTACACGATCACCTTGGATGTATGTACATCTGCTATGGCTCTATGATAGTGCACATACTGTGTGCTGTAGTGATCCTGGGTTACACTTGTGTAGTGACCAGTTATTGCGTTGCTGGGTATTACAAGGGGCATTGGAAACAATGTTAGTACAGCACCTTTGAATGGTCGTGTGCACATCTCGGCAACAGTCAGCAGTGGATATTACTTTGGAGGGTGAGTATGGCTCATATACGTATGTATTAACTGACAATACTATGCAACTCAGGTTAACATTACTGACTCCCATTTATTGTTTAAGCTCAAAAGAACTCAGTTAGAGAATAGCTATTTGGCCCGTCATATAGAGTTGGGTATTGTTCCGAAAGGGCTACGCCTTTGGAGATATCCAAATGGCAGTGAACAGCAGGAAAACATGTTAAACGAACTTCATGCCTTTTTTGATACTTGCGGTATTCAACTTATGGAGATAATGGTCAAATATAATAAACTTAAAATTGAAGACTTGCTCAACCAATTAGAAGTCCTTAATAGAGATATTTCCAAAGATCTCTTATTTGACCAGTATTATGATCATTACTCGCATATCATTACCGATGTCACACAGAGTTGTGACATCCTTTTTCAAAATAAAAATTTGAAAATACAAAGAGATACCAACAGATATGCTCTAAAACAAGCATATCCCAAATCCCTTGTTAAAAACGACAAGCACCATGGCAACAGAACACAAGCGTGTACAGCGGAAGTTGCGGATGACGTCAATCCGCCTTACGAAGGTGAAGACGAGACCGAAGTTCAAAACGATCATGAAAACATAAATGCCGAGGGCGTCAGAAGATCTGATCGACTTAAAAATCAAATTGACTATTCCAACCAACAAGAATACCATCAAAAAGGAGCGAAACCTAAAAAGACTTTTTTGGGGAATTACACACAAGGTTGGAAGCGGAAGTAAAAGGTTATCAGAGGCCAGCACTTAGGAAATCATGCAGCAGTAATTATTATGAACAAAATTATGTCACAGACTTTCATTATGTGAACAATATAACAGCAAATGTGAGTACGCTTAGCCACAATACATTGTGTAGTTATTCTAACAATGAAAGTATGGTCAATCATACATTATGTACTACAACAGATTCTGTCAACAATGTTACTACTTGTGCATCTAGTTCTAGTTACAATGTTGCCATGAATGCATGTGAACTATGTTTACTATCTGTAGAAAAGAATAGAGAAGTTTTAAGGAATGCTGTAGATGATGAACTATTGAATCTGAGTATATATGAATATGATGATATGATGAATAATGATGAAAATAACAAAGATGGGGCTATGGAACAAAATATGACTGAGCAAATATGTGAATATGGATGGCGTAACATGGAACAACATAATGAAGTCAATTTTTTTATAGATTGCAATCCAGATAATTATATTCAATCCAATAAGGATTTGAATACACATGTCATGGTGGAAAATATTACAGCTGACGGTGAAAATGTTATTAATATTACTGAACATGATTTTTTAAGTAATCCAATTATAGTGACCAATGAGAATCAAGATTTTAGAGTGTTCAATTATTCTACGTTAACCATTAGTGGAAAGCATGTAAAATTGTTTTCAAAAGGGTTTAATTTTGTCCCTTGTAAAAAAGGAAGTCTAGTGGAATCAATACTAGACTTAAAATTATTTACACGAAAATTAAATTTAAAAGTATTTTTTCAGAACAAAATGGAAGGCCAAAATGAACAATGTAATAAGTTCACTAAACCTAGTCTATTTAATCCGCCCATGAATGAAGATATAGCTATGTTTGAAAAAATAAGTGAATATGATGTAAGAATGTTTCATAAAACATATAAAAATAAAATACATTCAAATATGACAAATGAAGAACAACTTCTTTTTGAAGAAATAAGTAATAATATGAATATAAGGATTATGAGGCCAGATAAAGGCAATGGTATGGTCATTATTGATAGTAATGATTATAGTACATATATGACTAATATGTTATTGGGTAATACCTATGTGGAAGTGAGTAAAAATCAAGTTAATATAGCCTTTAAGAGAATAGATATGTTATTGGATGATATGTTATATCAAGGTGAAATATCTGAGAAAGAACATGAATATTTATACAATGAATATCCAATAATAAGTGGTATCTTTGGTATTCCAAAGATATACAAAGGCCTCAATAATCTTCAGTTTTGACCCATCGTAGACGGGAAAAGAAGTAAAACATGTTATATAAGTCATTATTTAGACTATTTTTTTAAGGAGAGTATGACAAGATTCACGTATATCACTAAGGATTCATGGGATTTTTTTAAGTAGACTTAAAGAAATTAAAATGGAAAGTGAATATATATTTTTGTAACAATTGATGTCTGGAACCTTTTTACATGTATTCCAAATGATATTGGTTTAATATGGCTCGAAGAACAATTGTTTGAGACACATCTATACGAACAGGAAAAAATTAATACATTGATCAATCTGATGGAAATTGTTCTAAATAATAATTTTTTGTATTTTGAAGGGTGTTATTACCAGCAAACAAGTGGAATAGCAATGGGGGCACCATGTGCCCCCATGTATGCTAACTTAATGAGTTATTGGGAAAATAATTATTTGTTTCAATCAGAATACTATCAGTATATCAGGATGTACACCAGATATATTGATGATATTTTTATCATTTGGAATTATGATAGAAAAACGTTAGAGTCTTTTTTGGAATATATCAACACAACTGTTAGATTTTTAAAATTCACTTATCAGATTAGTAATGATGATATTACTTATTTAGATGTGAATATTGTATATAATAGAGAAACAAAAAGTTTGAAAACGAAAATTCACAGGAAATCCACATTTTCAAATGCATATTTACATTTTAGTAGCTGGCACCCTGACCATCAGAAAAAAGCCATTGTTAAAGGGCAGATGGTCAGGGCTGCCAGAATGATAAGTGATGAGCAGGATTTTCTAGATGAATTACAATACATAATAAAACCTTTTACAAATAGGGGTTATCCAAAACAGTTTTGTGAGAATATATATAATGAAGTGAAAGAAAAAAGGAAAAATGGTATATATACGTCAATACTAATATCTGGAATTTCAAATCAAATGAAAATTATAAGTACACCCAGTATTGGAAACAAATATAATAATGTTCCTTTATATATAACTACTTATAATGATTCGTATAAAAACATAGAATCAATAGTGAGAAAAAATTGGAATATGCTGGCAAATGAAAGAACTTGGAAACAATTTTTTCAGGGATCATTAAAATTTGTTTATTGAAAAAGTCCATTTAAAAATTTATTTGAACAGAAAGGAAGGATGGACAAATGTATTAATAGGATCAAAGGAAATTTCAAATGTGGAAAATGTACTGTATGTAGTCATATAAAATGTACAGGTATGGAGATGATGGTAAATGGTTGCAGAATCAATGTAAATGGGCATTATAATTGCTATACATTGAATGTTATGTATTTGGCCTTCTGTCAACAGTGTAAAGCCTTTTATGTAGGAAAAACTAATATGCATTTTAGAGAACGAATAAAAGAACATCTTTTAGATATAGAACATCGCAAAACTACAAATGCTTTAGCTAGGCATGTTATTGATAATGTACATCATAAATTTAATTTTTGTGTTATTAGTCAAATAAAATATGATCAGCAAGGGAAAATTATTAAATACCATCTAGATATGGAAGAGTTAAGATGGCAACTTCAGTTGAATTCATACAATCCTCCGGGGTTGAATGAATATTTAACGATTATGCCACTATTAAGGATAAATAAAATAAATGGTACATAGTATATACATGCGGGTTCATTGAGGTCACTAATTATTGATATATATATATATATATATATATATATATATATATATATATATATATATATACATATTTGGTAGTAACATGTTTTATATGGGTACATGTAACATAAATACATATTATTGCATGTATTGTATTATATATGAATTATAATATGTGTATATATATATATATATAATTCATAACATATTACATTAGTATAATATTGTTATTATTATATATTTAATTAGGATTGTATTTGATATAACAATTTACAAGTTATAAATTATGGTTGTTTAGTCATATTAGTTTAAAATATATACAGAAGTATCACCATGACTGGTTAGTATTATTTATGTAGTTATAAGTTTTAAATTGTATTTATAATGTTGCATATATATCATATAAATGGTTATGTAAAGCAACATATAATTGTAATGTTTTAGGATATGTTTAAGTTTTTAAATGTAAATAAGTTATACAATTTATTGGTGTTTTTGGAGCAGATTTTAATGTAAACCACCATTTTATAAGTTAAATTTGGTATCCCTTTAAGGAATGAAATAATTAATGAATGGGCAAAGGGAATTGATATCAATTAACCAATTTAGAAGATTTAAAACAGTATAAAAATGTGGTGGAAAAACTGTTGTTTGTATTCTGATGAAGTTCGTAGGAACGAACGAAACCTAGGTAAATAAAGGACTTTTCAGTGTGGCACGTTGTGGTGGTGTTCCAGCAAGTTGTAGCAGTTTTGCCTAGCAGTGAAGGTTTGTCCTGTAACAGCTGTTATCATCTCCTCATTGGCATTGCTTCCATCTCGCTGTCCAAGAGAGAAGTTTTTGTGTTCGTTTTGGAACCTTGCCAAGTGTGTTGTGTGTGTGTGTATATATCTATATCTATATATATATATATATATATATATATATATATATATATATATATATATATATATTGTATATTGATATGTATGTTGAGATTATCACTCTAGAATGTGCTGCATTATCTGTACATGATCACATCACCTTGGATGTATGTACATCTGCTATGGCTCTATGATAGTGCACATACTGTGTGCTGTAGTGATCCTGGGTTACACTTGTGTAGTGACCAGTTATTGCGTTGCTGGGTATTACAAGGGGCATTGGAAACAATGTTAGTACAGCACCTTTGAATGGTCGTGTGCACATCTCGGCAACAGTCAGCAGTGGATATTACTTTGGAGGGTGAGTATGGCTCATATACGTATGTATTAACTGACAATACTATGCAACTCAGGTTAACATTACTGACTCCCATTTATCCACAGGTTGTGGTACAGATCCCAGGACTGTATGTGTATACATTGACAGGTGCAGGACTGGGTAGTGTTGGATGCATGGAGGGGTGTCCATGGCCAGTAATGGCGATCTGTACAGCCTGGCAGGTACGGTCTGTGACTGTCCCACAACCTCCTGTATATGGCTGACACATGCTGTACCTGTGTATATGCAGACACACACACTTACCACAAACAGCTAGGGCTATCACATACACACACCCATTGCATCACCATTGGGCCATGCAATAACCTTTGTCCCTCACACACACACACACACACACACACACACACACACACACACACACACACACACACACACACACACACACACACACATACCTATGTGTAGATTGGATGGCTCAATGACAGCTCTGGAAATGTAACACCACACCCTGTGCATATGATGTCACCTGTGCCACCACCTGTGATGTGTAACATTGATGCAGGATCAGACTAACCTGGTGCTGATGCACATGGTGGCTTTATACCACTGTTTTGATGTTAGGATGTTGTTAACTCAAAGAGTGATATCCTTCTAGATGTATATCAGCAGGCATGATGCATTGCAGCTATGACCATCAATGTAGTATAGTTTACAGCACTGTTAATTCTGATGATGTATTCTCCATCCATGTGCCATTTCACTGATGTGTGTAGTATTGGCAGCATGTGTTTCGGAGTGTGCAGTACGTGTGTGATGTGTGTAGTACACATTTATACATGCTTACAAATGCGTACACTGGGTTACACGACATTACACGGGCTTCAACATTCGTACACTAGCTTACTCATTCTTCAACGAGCGCACGCGGGCTGACACGTGCACACATGCTTACTCGGGCTTACTGGCATGCACAGGCATGGACACACTGTAGGCAGGTTTGCAGGAAACATTGGTGGTATCCATGGCGTACACCATCAGTCTCCTGACTTTCCCTAGGATAGATCATAACACACCTCTTACACTGATGAGTACTGACAGCAAACGTGTGACACTGCTCCAGTAAGATTACAGTGTTTTATACATACACACTCATGTTGTCACCTATCTTCTACTCTAATAGTCCCCTTATCCTACACTACACTACACTGTAGAGGCTTGGCCCATATGGCATGACATATTGTGATTCACTATCCTCAGCCTCACTTGCATCAGACTGCCTACAAATACTTGGTTACATCTCTGACAGAGCACTTCCACACATAACAACCAGTACACAGTAGCCATGTTGTCTCCAGCTTGCCATTCATCGCATGGCGAACTAACATCTAACTAAACCTACATTTTGTATGTATATTATACATATTTGACTTGTTTTGAAGCGCAGCGCGTTCTTGTGCCACTGCGCTATGCTTCCACACCGGAGATCGGGGAGGACAACTACAGTTTTATTGATATCCAATGGACAATAATGCCACTGGCCTTATATTTGGACATTGGCATGCTTCTTCGACTGTATTCATACTGTATTTGCAGCTGTCATTGCTCCGTTTAGCAACGTGCAGAACGTTACTCGCTTAACATCCACGTACATTTCTGCACATAACGCTGCTCTTGCATGGACAGCTTACTGTTTCATGTATCGCATATTTACATCATTTGCATAACTTTCACCTACAAATGGGGTATGTTGCAAATCCCAACATTGTCCGTGCAACGTTCGTGTTATGGGTGGTCTTACACACCCCTACAGGAGTTTGCTGAATAGCTTGGCAGACATCTTTCCTTGCTCTACTTTCACTCTACTCGTACACTCCGGAGGCTTCGTGTATCATGGCCTAGGCTTTGCTGTGTGCTATGTCTATTTGTGGTGTATGCATGGCTGTGGGTATGTTGTGACCTGCTATGTCTGGCATTTCTACAGAGCAGCTCCCACTGTCATCATTTGTAAAGGTGACAGCCCTATAGGTACTTTATATAGACTGCTGTGTCATTTCACATGTCAACACATACCTGCGGTCAATACTGAACTTCCTACTGCAGCACTTTTCATACCTTCTGAGTTATCTTGCAGTCGATAATACTGTTTCCTCTGACAGGTATCTGTTTCTGATACAGGATATCATTTTATTACACCAATACACACAATATATAGCGGCATCACAGGCCAGATGCCATTACATTCCTATTGCATGACACACCCACCCAGAGGGTTGTATTCCTCACAAACGCCAACAGGTGCTTATCCACACTTATTATTCTATCATGTACCTTATGTGTTCACCGGTATTTGTGCTTTCCTTCAGTGGCAGAACTCACGTGTGAGTGTGGGGGACTGGATACTGTATCGGGGACACTGCATGACACCCTGAGGGACACATTTCTTTTGATTCTATTAACCTTCCACACTGACTTTCACAGGGCATACGTTGTCATTCACATTTGTCAAGGTACATGCTTTCGACTTGTACATGTTTTGTAATTTGTCCTGACGTCTTTCTTCTCACCTGTCCACCTAGTATCACTAGTTCTGTACATTTATTTAGGACGGGTTACCTTAATACCTCTCACCTGTATACATTATGGGTAAATGTCCTGAGGTTTGACCTATGATTTTGTTACTTTTTTCATAATAATGTGCCTTTCTGGTAAATTACTGGCAAGGCATTAAGGACTGTGAAGTTAGATAATAATGACTGACATTTGTATTTCATGATTAATAACCCTCATAACATTCGTACTCCTGACTACGCCATTATTCTGTCAATGTTCTGACTTTGTCTGAGGTATATTTAATATAGTCCCTATTTGTATTTCATGTACTATGCCTTTGTCCAGCTGTCTTATTCTGAAAGGTTGGAAGGTATGGTTACCATCTTGGTCATACGCATGTCCATCCATGATAATCGCCTACATGACACTGATATAAGTCCCTACGTCTTCCCCCAATGGTTTACACAATATCCAATAGATAGGTTCTACCTTTTTGGAGAATATAGGCGTGTGCTATACCCACATAGGTATATTGATCACTCCCATGGGGCGGACCTAATCAATCTGTGCCAACCAACACCTAGGCCCATTTCTGCATACCCATGATTCCCATACCTGACACCTCTCCACAGTACTCATTACACATATTTAATGTGAGCGATAATAAAGTATGAAGACACTTCTAAGCACTCTCCATTCTCCGGATATCAGGTCATACGTCATACATTCTATCGACCCATGTGTTATTACCCTTGCACCTGCTACTGTTGCATGTACAGCTATATCGTAATTGCAGCTGTGACTCCTTTGCATCAATGATTATTAGCCACACTTAGTACGGGATCAATTTTTGGGGTCCTGCAAAGGACATCTGTATCCATGTTTAAAGTGTAGAACTTGCAGGTCTGTCACACTGGTACTTTCCGGGCAATGGTTTGGAAAGCAGCAGTGTACTCACCTTTCATGCATGTCTGTCTGTCTATCCATAATAGCTATGCCATGACCTATTTATGTACATGTGTTATATCTACAAGGACATATGTTTATGTTTGTTGTGTATATATCTATTAATGTAGCGTGTGTGTATAGATATATATATATATATATATATATATATATATGTACATATATATATATATATATATATATATATATATATATATATATATATATGTCCATATATGTCTGTACATTGCTCATTTCATACATTTCTTTGGTTTAAGTCTGTGAATGTATGTGTATACACAGATATATATATATATATCTATATCATACCTTTCAACTGTACAGATTTTTGCAGAATGTACAGATATTTGCCTCTTATCTTTGGTCCGTTTTTCATAACCTTGTGGCTATCTGGCAAATTAGTGGCATAGCATTAAAGACTGATGTTGGAAAATAATGACAAGCATTTGAGGTTACGACTTCATACCATTCAGAGAATCCATGCTAGTGAAACATCTGTTATTCTATCCACTTTCTATGTTTGTTAGGGCAATATTTGGGAATTGTCCCTATTTGTACCAGTTGTTTTCATTGCTTTGTCCAGTTTCTTACTTTACGGGTTTAACAGGTATGAGCCATATATATATAACGTGGAGAAAACAGCATTCATTTGCTATGCTGTGAGCGGATTACACACGCTCAGGTGCACTTGCATATCCTTATTGTGGGTTACATATGTTTAATAAATCTTTGTGCTTACGTGGGCTTTCCTAATTGTGACCGTAACAGTTACATATCTGTATTCCGGTTTACGGACATATGCGAAACACACGTTCACCTTTACATATTTAAATGTGTTTACAGCACAAACGCATTCATTACACTTTAAACTTATATGTGCTGTGGTCGTAGTTCAACCGGGACTGCATTCACGTTGGCCGGATGCTGGAACCACTATTCTATTGGTGTTCTGCCTCATTGATATGCATACCCATAGTACTTAGCTACATCAACATATGGTTCACCGCTTCACTTACAACACAGGCATCCATTCTCCTGCTGGGAAAAATGCGGTACTACATATTACACATTCCCTATTGCCTACTGCTGTGGACCCCAGCTGCATAGTTAATCACTCCAAGGATATGCAGAACACCAAGGCTTATAGTCCTGGCACATACAGGTCTTTGATTGTCAGGGTGTTCATGTAGTGATCTTGGTTTAGGCTTGTCCGCCTGGTGAAAGGAACTTCCCTGGCCGAGTTCAAATGTCAGATGAAGAACATGGACAGGGAGTTTCTCCCTATTATGATTTTTTACCTGTGTTTAGAGACAAAAGTGTTTGGGCACCTGTCAGCAGCTTATTCTGTTGGCAATACATATTATGGGTGGGGTTGTTGCAGTCCATACTCCACGGTGAGGGGTGTTCCCATTCACATTTGACTATTTCCTGTATTCAGTCATACGGGGATTATTATTTTGTACATGAAGTGACTACAGGTATGCAGTTTTACATTAAACAAATGTGAAGGGTTGTTACTGTAAATATGTATGAACCTCTGTAATACGCTGTTGTGTTCTGGAAAAGCAGTAGCTAATCATTAAAGACTGAAGTCGGAACGTGAATACAGACAGTTGGGTTTCAGACTTCATATTCTTCAGGACATTAATGCCAATGTGCAAACTGTTATTCTATGAAATTTCTATGTTTCTAAGAGCTATCTTTACAAATTGTCCCTATTTTTGGGCCTTTGTCTCACTTTTATTCACAGCTCTGTCCAGATATCTTGCTCACACAGGTTGACAGGAATGGTCAGTCACGCCTGCACACAGTAAGTGTCCCTCACACTTGATCAGGTTTATCCTGTTTACGTCAGTGTCTTCATCACCCTTATGCCATTTGCCACTATGCGAATGTGTGCAATATATTCTCCCGCCTATTCGTGTCGGGACACGTGCGTCACGGGCAGGTGTTTTATACTGGGTAGTAGGTTATGCATGACCACGTAGGGCTGGACAGTGTCATGGACCTCTACTGCACATTCTGACTTGTGTCCAGATATCTACAAGATTGGACATCGTATCTTCATACCCAATCTACTATTTACACAGGTTACTTATCCCATGAGAGATATCCCAAAAATTTGACATGACCAAAACAAGACAAATTCCGAAGATTTTTCTGGCGTTATGAAAATGTGCAGGGGGTTTTACATGCAAGGGATACATGGTTTGCAATCCTGAGACTGCCTAGTGTGACACTACCTACTACATATGCATAGGGGTCACTATGTGTAGCTGTATCTGCAACGAACCAGTAGGCCAAGTACGGCTGGATTTGGTGTGTTCTGGTATGGGAGTGGGTTTTGTGATGTGGAGGGGATACTGGGTAGGCCATTATGCATCCAGGTGTGTTGCATTTGTTATGGCCAGTTCCTTCAGGACCAATCTGTGGGTATGTGACGGTGACATATCTATACATTTGTATCACACATTTCCATATTCATATGTTTGTGGGATTGTGTTCTACACTATGGCCTGTCTGCTTGTCTTGCAGCTGTTTCTACATGTGTTTGTGTTTCTTTCAGCTTCACCCGCTGCTCCCTCATACACCTCCGGTTCACCTTTTCTGCATACGACACAGTATCGCCTTGGAGGATTTTACCATTACCCATCCACCCCACACACGCAGATTCATAACACCCCATAGATCACTACTTTGGTTGTTGGCCCATGACACGGCCAGAGTAACACATTGAATACCCTACATGTGTCAGGTACCTTTATGGTTGTGTGGACTACCCTGCCATGTTTGCTTTCCACATGCTATACCTCACGCACATAGGTACACACCCATACTTAACTTTCATTACTTGGTTGGTATACCCGGGTACTACCCGTTCGACTGTGTCACATACAAGTTCGGCTTGTACCGCTAACTTCCAGATTTTACCAGCCTGTTATACTCATTGGTAGGATGGCACCTTTTCCTATGTCCAAGCTATTCCTTACACATATCAGACTGTTGTGGACAATGCCTCCCCACAGTCGACGGTAGGGTATCCACCTTTTCAATTGGCCACAGTGGGACATTTGTGGTGAACACATCACATTTTACAGGCCGACACATACCCATGGTCAGTTCGGCAGATAGAACTTACAATTTTTGCCTATATATAAGCTTATTCTTGTAGCATTTTAGTGGCTTATTCTGTTTATGACATTTATGTAATATACATACAGAGAAACTGTTTAATGCAACTATTACATAACGTCTAAGGAATAATTTTGTCCTATAATCTTTGGATATTTGCCATTTTTACAAGTTTTTGTCAGGACACATCTGCCCACAGAGGGACTGTCGCTCACAAAGTGGGACAGGTGGTAATCTTAGTCGACGGTACGGATCATACTGTTCCTTTCAGCCTACATGTGTCCTTATTGTTGTAGCTGTTTATATGCTCCTTCTGTTTTGTTTACATGCATATTCTATTCCCTATCACATTTGGTATGTGAAATACGGACATACCTTTTGTATGTGACTATTACATGCCTTGTGGGATATGATTCGGACATACAGTCGCTAAATATATCTACATTTCTTCTCATGTATTTTGTTACGGACACATCTGTCCAGCTATGTACCCTCCATTATGGGTCAGCTGGTGACCCTCTCCATTGGGCTGGATGTACTTACTGGCGGCGTGCTAACATTGATGCGTTTCACTTCCACATGGTATAGCTATCTACACTATGTTGGACTAAAGGCACACGGTTTTCCATGTCATTTGTTCAAGGGTTAGGGACCCGTTATTCCCTACAGTGCATTTGTGTTTGCTTCTTCATTTTCTGGAACTATTTTGCATGCTTTGCATATGTTTCAGTATCCATGGACACTGATAGGTGCGATTACTATTGCAGGCGGAATATAATATGCAGCAGTTTAGGTTGCTCATCGACAACCAACAATGTCACACATCCGTGCGCAAATTCGATACGCTCCATGCACTTGCGCACGTTTCCTATGCACGTGGCTGTGGCGGCTGCACGCTTTCATTAATATGCATATGGCACTACTACTCCATATATATGCCGCACGGCCGGCGCAAGCCTAACGCCGGCCTTGCGCCAAGCTTTATGAATCCCGGGGTTACACTTGTATGTAAAACATTCATCTTATGACTTGTGTGTCTGATATACACAACAAACTGTTATGTAGTTTGTGGATGTATTGTGAAAAAAATGTGTGCTGACAAAATGGATCCAAAATATAAAATATATCAAAACTATAGATTTTATACATAGTTGTAATGACAGCAACCATTTGCTGATTTCATTTACCTAACTAATTCATGTTCATAATACACATAAAATATTCAATATACCTCTCTTCCTTTGCTGCTCTTCAAGCTTCTGCATCCGCTCAATGCACATTGCTCTGTTTCAGCTGTGGTCCTTGTCATCTGAAATTTAAAAAGAGAAAATAAAAGTTAGTTATTCCTCAAAAAAAGGATAAATATTTCTAAACACACTTCACAGACTGTTATTCTGCAGAACACTAGATAAGTAGAATGCTCAGTTGGCATTGCAACATTCAGGTGTTAACATCTTTGAGCACAAACTGGAAAACCAGACTCAAACCTGTAAATGGTATCCCCGAAGTCTCAAAACAACCCACTAAACAAGTGTAGTGGGTCCAGAAACAAAAAAAGTGTAAGAAACTTCTCTTTGTGGAAAAGTTTCAGTCCATATATCTCTAAAGCACTGTATATTAAACAGATCAGACAAAAGTAGTAGAAGTAGCGGACTTAAACTTGTCTTAAGTCAAAAACAATAATAAAAAATATATAATTGTACAGAATTACTAAGTATTTGAAAGTAATCCAAGCAAGACAGGCAGTCTGTTGTCGAAAATCCATTATTAAGTACACAGACAAGTGATCCAAGTAAAACAAAAATAGAGTAATAGTTTCCTCACAAGCTTTCTAAATATATATATATATATATATATATATATATATATATATATATATATATATATATATATATATATATATATATATATATATACATATAGATAAATATATATATATATATATATATATATATATATATATATATATATATATATATATATATATATATATATATATATATATATATATATATATATATATATATATATATGTATATACTTTTTATCAGGCAAGGGAGTGGTTTATTATGCTGTAAAACAAAGTGTTATTGGAACACATGTTAAATTCATATCCCTTCCCCCATCAGTGAGACATTCAAGCTGGTCCTGCCCTACTTAGTAGCTGTCATAATAATATAACTCTTTAAATAAAATTTATAATGATGTAGTACCTTTTATTTAACCAGATAATTAAGTAGATTATTAAGTCTGTGATTTTATCCAAGACAATATACTATATGGCTGGAAATATATCAACCTTAGTCCAGTTGGCAATAAAAAAAAAAAAAAATATATATATATATATATATATATATATATATATATATATATATATATATATAATATATATATATATATATATATATATATATATATATATATATATATATATATATATATATATATATATATATATATATATATATATATATATACACTTTGCATGTAAAAAATTAATTGTAAAAAATCATACCCCGGGATTCATGAAGCTCGGCGCAAGGCTGGCGTTAGGCTTGCGCTGACCGTGCGGCGAGAGGATGGCACAGTAGTGCCAAATGCATAGTAATGAAGGCACGCTGCCGACACAGCCACGTGCACAGGGAAGGAGTGTGAGTGCATAGGGTGTGTCGAAGTGCTGCACAGAGGCATGGAAATGGCAGCTGTTGATGTGCAACCTAAAATGCTTGCATATAACAGGTTGCAAGATAATAACCATGTCAGTGTCCCTGGATACTGAAATGTATGCAAAGCATGGAAGAAAGTACCTGTGAACACAAAGTAACGAAGCAAACAGAAATGCACGGTAGGGAATAACGGGTCCCTATCCTGTGAACAAATGACATGGAAGACCGTGTGGCCATAGTCCAATGCAGTGTAGATAGCCATACCAAGTGGAAGTGAAAAGCATCATATGTTAGCGATCTGCCAGTAGGTACATCCAGCCCAATGGTGAGGGTCACCAGGTGACCCATAATGTGAGGGAAGGTACACAGCTGGGCAGATGTGTCCATAACAAAATACATGAGAAATGTAGATATCTAGTGACTGTATGTCCGAATTATATCCCACAAGGCATATAACAGTCACATACAAAAGGTATGTCCGTATTTCACATACCAAATGTGATAGGAAATAGAATAAGCATGTAAATGAAACAGAAGGAGCATGCAAACAGCCACAGCAATAAGGACACATGTAGGCTGAAAGGAACAGTATTATCCATACTGTCGACTAGGATTACCACCTGTCCCACTTTGCGAGTGACAGTTCCTCCTTGGGCAGTTGTGTCCCGACAAAAACCTGTAACAATGGCAAATGTCCTGAGATTATAGGACAAAATTATTCCCTATACATTATGTAATAGTTGCATTAAACAGGTTTTCTGTATCTAAATTACATAAATGTTATAAGAGACAAAATAAGCAACTAAACTGCTACAAGAATAAGCTTTGATATAGGCAAGAAGTCTAAGTTCTATCCTGTGTACTGACCGTGGGTATGTGTTGGCCTGTAAAATGTGATGTGTGTACCAAAAATGTCCCACTTTGGCCAATTGAAAAGGTGGCAACCCTTCCGTCGACTGTGGGGAGTTGTTGTCCACTACAGTCGGATATGTGTATGGAATATATCCCATCCTGGACATAGGAAAAGGTGGCATCCTACCAATGAGTACAACAGGCCACCAAAATCCAGAAGTCAGCGGTACAAGCCGAACTTGTCAGGATGTGTCACAGTCGAACGGGTAGTACCCGGGTATACCAAACATGTAATGAAAGAGAAGTATGGGCGTGTACCTATGTGTGTGAGGTATAGCATGTGGAAAGCAAACATGGCAGGGTAGTCCACACAACCATACAGGTACCAGACACATGTAGGGTATTCAATGTGTTACTCTGGCTATGTCATGGGCCAACAACCAAAGCACAGATGTATGGGGTGTGAGGAATCTGTGTGTGTAGGGTGGATGGGTAATGGTACAAACCTCCAAGGTGATACTGTGTCGTATGGAGAATAGGTGAACTGGAGGTGTATGAGGGAGCAGCGGGTGAAGCTGAGAGAAACACAGACACATGTATAAACAGCTGCAATACAACCAGACAGGCCATACTGTAGAACACAATCCCACAAACAGATGAATATTGAAATGTGCGATACAAATGTATAGATATGTCACTGGCACATACCCACAGATTGGTCCTGATGGAACTGGCCATAACAAATTCAACACATCTGGATGCATAATGGACTACCCAGCATCCCCTCCACATCACACAACCCGCTCCCGTACCTGAACATCCACCAAATCCAGCCATACTTGGCCTACTGGTGTGGTGCAGTCACAGCTACACATAGTGACTACTATGCATATGTAGTAGGTAGTGTCACCCTAGGTGGTTGCAGGATTGCACACAACCTCAGCACATTTTTGTAACTCCAAAACGAGGTTCGGTATACCTTTTGTTGTGGATCGGTACAATTTTTGGATAGCCCTCATGGGATACGTAACCTGTGTATACATTAGAATGGAAGACACGAAGTCCAGTCCTGTAGATATCTGGATAGAAGTTGGAATGTGCATTAGAGGTGTATGACACTGTCCAGCCCTAAGTGGTCATGCATAACCTACTATCCAGGATCAAACACTTGCCCGTGATGCACGTGTCCCGACACGAATAAGCAGAAATATATTGCACACATTCGCATAGTGGCAAATGGTATAAGGGTGAGGAAGGCACTGAAGTAAACAGGATAACCCTGATCTACTGTGTGAGGGAAACTTAATGTGTGTGTGTAGGTGTGAACGACCATACTTGTCAACCTCTGAGAGCAAGATATCTGGACAAAGCCGAGAATAAAAATATACCTGTCAGCCTCTGAGAGCAAGATATCTGGACAAAGCTGTGAATAAAAGTGGGACAAAGGCCCAAAAGTATGGACAATTTGTAAAGAAACTGAGAAAGTTGATAGAATAACAGTTTGTACATTGGCATTAATTTCCTGAAGAGTATGAAGTCTGAAACACAAGTGTCTGTCATTATGTTCTGACTTCAGTCTTTAATGACTAGCTACTGATTTGACAGAAACCAGTGTATTACAGAGGTCCATACATATTTACAGTAACAAACCTTCACATTTGTTTACTGTACCACTGCAAACCTGTAGTTAATTCATGTCCAAAATAATAATCCTCATATGAATGCATACAGGAAATAGTCAAATGTGAATGGGAGCACCAGTCACCGTGGATTATGTATTGTAAATACCCCCACCCATATTATGTATTGCCAACATAAAAAGCTGCTGACAGGTGCTGAAAGACCTGTGTCTGTAAACACAGGTAAACCTCTATAAAATGGACAAATGCTGTCCATGTGCTTCGTCTGACATTTGAACTCGGTCAGGGCAGTTCCATTCACCAGGCGGACAAGCCTAAACCCGGATCACCACAGGAACACCCTGACAATCAAAGACTTGTATGTGCCAGGACTATAAGCCTTGGAGTTCTGTATATCCTTGGAGTGATTAAATATGCAGCTTGGGTCCAGAGCAGTAGGGAATAGGGAATGTGTAATATGTAGTACCGCATTTTTCCCAGCAGGAGAATGGATGCCTGTGTTGTAAGTGAAGCGGTGAGGCATATGTTAATGTAGCTATGTACTATGGGTATGCATATAAATGAGTCAGAACACCAATAGTATGGTGGTTACAGCATCCGGCCAACGTGAATGCAGTCCCGGGTCAACTACGACTTCAGCACACATGAGTTAATGAATGCGTGTGTGCTGTAAAGGCATTTAAATATGTAAAGGTGAACGTGTGTTTCGCATATGTTCGTTAACCGGATTACAGATATTGTACTGGTGCCATCACAATTAAGAAAGCCCACATAAGCACAAAGACTTAGTAAACATATGTAATCCATAATAAGGATATGCAAGTGCACTTGCACGTGTGTAATCCACTCACAGCATAGCAAATGAATGCTGTTTTCTACACGTTTATTTATATATCTGTATATGGATAGATATATTTGTGTATAGATATATATCCCCAGACTTAAACTAAATAAATATATAAAAGAAAGAATGCACATACATATATATATATATATATATATATATATATATATATATATATATATATATATATATATATATATATATATATATATATATATATATATATATATATATACACACACACACGCACACAATTACATTAATCGATATATATATAACAAACACAGAAACATTTGCCCTTGTAGATATAACACATGTACATAAATAGGCTACATCATAGCTATTATGGATAGACATACAGACATGCAAGAAAGGTAAATACACTGCTGCTTTCCAAACCATTGCCCGGAAAGTACCAGTGTGCCAAATCTGCAAGTTCTACTATTTAAACATGGATATAGGTGTCCTTTGCAGGACTCCAAAAAGTGTTGTCTACAAGCAACGGCCAGTAATTATTGATGCAAATGAAGTCACATCCGCAGCTACAATATAGCTGTACATGTAACAGTAGCTTGTGCAAGGGTAATAACACATGGGTTGACAGAATGTATGACATATGTCCTGATACGCAGAGAGTGGATAGTGCTTAGAAGTATCTTCATACTTTATTATCGCTCACATTAAATATGTCTTATGACTACTGTGGAGGGGTGTCAGATATGGGAATCATGGGTATGCAAGAATGGGCCTAGGTTCACAGCTGTTGGGTGGCACAGATTTATTAGGTCTGCCCCATGGGAATGATTAATATTCTTATGTGGGTATTGCACATGCCTATACCTTCCAAAAATGAAGAACCCATCTACTGGATATTGTGTAAACCATTGGGGGAAGACGTAGGGACTAATATCAGTGTCATGTAAGCGATTATCATGGACGTACATGCATATGAATAAAATGGTAACCATACCTCTCAACCTTTCAGAATAAGACATCTGGACAAAGGCATATTTAAATAAGTACAAATAGGGACTATGTTAAATATTCCTCTGACAAAGTTAGAACGTTGATAGAATAAGGGATAATTCATTAGTATTAATGTTTTGAAGGTTATTAGTTATAAACTACTAATGTCTGTCATTATTATCTAACCTCACAGTCCTTAATGACCTGCCACTAATCTACCAGAAAGGCACAATAATAACAAAGAAGGAACAACATTATAAGTCTACGTTCGGGACATTTACCCAGCATGTGTACAGTTGAGAGATATGAAGGTAACCCTGTCCTAAATAAATGTACAGAACTAGTGATATCAGGTGGACAGGTGTGAAGAAAGACGGGATGACAAATGACAAAACATGTATAAGTCAAAAGCATGTACCTCGATAAATGTGAATGAATACTTATGTCCTGTGATAGTCAATGTGGAAGGTTAATAGTATCCCTCAGGGTGTTATGCAGTGTCCCCGATACAATGTCCAGTCTCCCACACTCACATGTGAGTTCTGCCACTGACGGACATTGCAAATACCGGTGAACACATAAGGCAGATGATAGCATAATATGTTTTGATTAGCACCTGTTAGCTTTTGTGAGTAACACAACACTCTTGGCAGGTGTGTCTTGCAAAAGGAATGTAATGGCATCTGGCCTGTGATTTCTTCTTGTGTGTAGTGGTGTAATACAATGATATATCTTGTATCAGAAACAGATACATGTGATAGGAAACAGTATTATCGACTATACTACTACAAGAAAACTCAGGAGGTGTGAAAAGCGCTGAAGTAGTCAGTTCAGTATTGACCGCAGGTATGTGTTGACATGTCAAATGTCACAGCTGTATATATAGTACCTTTATGGCTGTCACCATTACAAATGATGAAGGTGGGAGCTGCTTTGTAGAAATATCAGACGTAGCAGGTCAAACCATACCTACAGCCATACATACTCCACAAATAGACATATTAGCACACAGCAAAGCTTAGGCCAGGGGTCATGGAGCCTTGGCCAGCGTGTACGAGTAGAGAAAGTGTAGAACAAGGCAAGATGTCTGCCGAGCTATTCAGCAATATCCTGTAGGGGAGTGTAAGACAGCCCCTAAACTGAACGTTGCACGGACAATGTTAGGATATGCAAATTACCCCATTTGTAGGTGAAAGCTATGCAAATTATGTAAATCTGTGATACATGTAACAGTAAGCTGTCTGTGCAAGAGTAGAGTTATGTGCAGAAATGTACTTGGATGTTAACCGAGTTACGTTCTGCAAGTAGCTAAATGGAGCAATGTCAGCTGCAAATAAAGGATGAATTCAGTTGAAGAAGCATGCCAATGGCCAAATATAAGGCCAGTGGCATATTTTTCCATTGTAAATTAATAAAACTCTATTTGTCCTCCCCCGATCTCAGGTGTGTAAGTGTAGCGCAGTGGCTCGAAAACACACTGCGCTTTTAAAACAAGAGAAATATTTAAAATACACATAGACATTGTAATTATCATTAACAGTTAGTTCGCCATGCAGGTGAATGGCAAGCTGAAGACAAGATGGCTACTGAGTACTGGTTGCTATGTGTGGAAGCACTCTGTCAGAGATGTAACCAAGCATTAGTAGGCAATCCGATGCAATTGAGGCTGAGGATAGTGAATCACAATTTGTCATGCCATATGGGCCAAGCCACTACAGTGGAAGAGTAGGTTAAGGGGACTATCAGAGTAGAAGATAGGTGACATCATGGGTGTGTATGTATAAAACACTGTAATCCTATTGGAGCAATGTGTCACATGTTTTCTGTCAGTTACTCATCAGTGGAAGAGGTGTGTTATGATTTATCCTAGGTACAGTCAGGAAACTGACGGTGTACGCCATGGATATCACTGAAGTTTCATGCAAACCTGTTCATGCCTGTGCACACCTGTAAGTCCGAGTAAGCATGTGTGTGTGCTTGTCAGCCCGTGTTTGCGCGTTGAAGAACGAGTAAGCTAGTGCAAGCATGCTGAAGCCCATGTAATGTTGTGTAAGCCAGTGTACGCGTTTGTAAGCATGTATAAATCTGTACTACACACATCACACATGTACTGCACACTCTGAAACACATGCTGCCAATACTACATACATCAGTCAAATGGCACATGGATGGATAATAAATCAACAGTGCTGTAAACTATATTACATTGATGGTCATAGCTGCAATGCATCATGCCTGCTTACATACACCTAGAAGGATATCACACTTTGTGTTAACAACATTTTAACATTAATACAGTGCTATAAAGCCACCCTGAGCATCAGCACCATGTTAGTCTGTTCCTGCATCTATGTTACACATTACAGGTGGTGGCATAGGTGTCATCATATGCACAGTGTATGGTGTTTCTTTTCCAGAGCCTGTCATTGAGCCATCCAAGCAACATGTAAGTATGTGTGTGTGTGTGTGTGTGTGTGTGTGTGTGTGTGTGTGTGTGTGTGTGTGTGTGTGTGAGGGACAACAGTGTTTGCATGGCCCAATGTTGATGCAATGTTTGTGTGTATGTGTTAGTCCTAGCTGTTTGTTTCATGTGTGTGTCTGCATGTACACAGTTTCAGCATGTGTCATGAATATACAGGAGGTTGTGGGACAGTCACAGACCATACCTGCCAGGCTGTACAGATCACCATTACTGGCCATGGACACCCCTGTATGCATTCAACAATATTCCAGTCCTGCACCTGTGAATATATGCACATACATTCTTGGGATCTGTATCACAACCTATGGATAAATGGGAGTCAGTAATGTTAACCTGATTTGCATAGTAGTGTCAGGTAATACATAGTCATATGAGCCATACTCATCCTCCAAAGTAACAACCACTGCTGACTGTTGCTGAGATGTGCACATGACCGTTTAAAGGTGCTGTACTATCATTGTTGTCAATGTCCCTTGTAATACCCAGCAACAGAATAACTGGTCAATACACAACTATAACCCAGGATCACTACAGCACACAGTATGTGCACTATCACAGAGCCATAGCAGATTTACATACATAAAAGGTATTCACGTACAGATAATGCAGCACATTCAATAGTGCTAATATCGACATACATATCAATATTTATCTACATTACATATATAGAAATAGAACTACACACACACACACACACACACACACACACACACACACACACACACACACACACACACTTGGCAGGGTTGTGATCAGAACACAGACCTAACAACCTTATCACACTACAGCATTACGCATGTACAGAATGCTCTAACGTGATTACTAGATCACAGCATTCACACAGGCATACGCCCAGCTTGCTGGCATCAGCATCAAAGGCAAAGATGCCATACGGATTTTACGGAGAGTGAATAGTGTAAAAGCAATGTACTGTTGTCATACAGTGGGAAACTCTCACACACACATACGGCAGGATTGGGATTTGAACACAGACCTAACTACCTTATCACACTACTGCAATACGCATTTACAAAACACACTATCAAGATTACTGAACACAGCACTCCCAGAGGCATACTTCTAGGTGGGTGACATCATCCGTAAAGGCAAAGACGCTGATAGGGAATGTATGTGGTGTGAGGCATCTAAAAGCTTTACCGTGTCCCCAGGCTGCAGAAAACACACACACACACTTGGCAGAGCTGGGAGTCGAACATACACCTAACTACCTTATCACACTAGAGCAATACGCATTTACAGAACGAGCTACAGAGATTACTGAACATAGCACTCCCAGAGGCATACTTCTAGGTGGGTGACATCATCTGTAAAGGCAAAGATGCCGATAGAGAATGTATGTGGTGTGAGGCATCTAAAAGCATTACCATGTCCACAGGCTGTAGGAAACACACACACACACACACACACACTTGGCAGAGCTGGGAGTCAAACATACATCTAACTAACTTATCACACTAGAGCAATACGCATTTACAGAACGTGCTACCAAGATTACTGAACACAGCCCTCCCAGAGGCATACTTCTAGGTGGGTGACATCTTCCACAAAGGCAAAGATGCCGATAGGGAATGTCAGAAAGCATATTACTGTCCCAAGGTAGACATAGACAAACACATGGCAGTGGTGTGATCGGGGCAACTAAATATCTATGAAGCACCACAACAACACTACATAGATATGGGATGCACCACAGACAGTACACCCTGCAAGATAGTCAGCCAGTGTGTTCAATGTAGGCATCCATCATGACGTTGAAAATGGGCATCTGTTGCCTGGATGTCTGCCATCTCTATACAGGATGTCAATGGCCATGCCCATACACAGAGGCATAAGGTGTCACTGGCCATGCCCACATGCTTAGTATCACATGTCCGTTTGGAATGTACTGCATGTCCATCTATACAACAGCACTGGACATGCTCACACACTTAGCAGTTGCAAAGGACCATCTTGCATGCACACGGATTCTAAACACGTAAAGGCGCAGTTTGGAATGTACTGTGTGTCCAACTACACAACGGCGTACTGGGCATGCTCACACAGCAGTTGCAAAGGGCCGTCTTGCATGCACAGGGATACTAAACATGGAAGGGCACAGTATGGTATTACTGTCCCCACGTACATGATGGCCACTCAGATGTATTGACCAGTGCACACTCAGGAGCCATCACAGATGTCTCAGGTGCAGATCACAGAGGTACACACTGCAGTCAACAATATAGCCCTCAGACACCACCATGCCGTTGGACCAGCAATACATCAACACAACACCGTGTGACGCATGACCAGTGGACTGTACATAGGTGTACAGCAACTGTGCAGACTACACATGTACCGACAGGGTTCCATCATGTGTTATGCATTGCAATGATACCACTGTACATAACCAGGTTGGCTCTACACATAACAGGGGCCCTGGGTCTTACACAGCTGTGACAGATGACTGTCACTGTACACCAACAAACACACATGTTCGGATATGTCATACATGTAATTGCAGGGGATATGTGCATGGACCACACACAACACATATGTACATAGCATAGCTTTTGCTGTCCTCTGTGCAGACAAGTGGCTACAGCAATCATACACACGCAAATGGGAGGTGGGTCCATGGCTGTTGAATGCCAACAGTACATGAGGTAGCAATGTTGACCGAGGACACATTCCCTCTGTACTAGTTACCCATGACACCCATCATATCATACAAGAGTCCATGTGTTATGTATGTCAACACACATGTCCACCAATTGCAATGCATACAAACATGGCTACATGACAGGCATGTAGGACCAACACACATGTACAAACTGTAGTGTGCATGCAGCTGCCATGCATGTGCAGTAGCTGATGTAAGTAACTCATCTGTGCTGAACTACAACATGCAGTTGCAATGCAGCCCCATCATTGACACCCGTATATGGTGACATACTGACAGTAAGGTAGGATGTACATCAGGTATGTATGGATGTGTGTACATAAAGTGGTGATCCACCTGTGTAGATGGATGTTTGCCGGGTATGGCTCACAGGTGTGTCACATGCCATCATACCATTACATGTGCAAACAGTACGCTATGTTACTGTTACCTGATGGTGAAGACATAATACCTACACAGCGGTGAGGTGTTACCGACTGTACGTCACTTGACACCTGTAACACTTACATCCTCCCATGTGCATATAGCAGCACAATTACCGGACATAACGTTGGTACACATAATGTGGCCAATACTGCTGCATGTCTGTCAGACGTATCATCATATAGCAGGTGTATCATTCACAGTACTGCCATGTTTGTTTGCATGTGTGACCATATATGCCACATATGGTGGGGAATACATTCCAATTGTGACACACCCCTGTACACTGTTGTAGACATCTGTACATACTGCAGTGTGGAAAGCATGACGTAGGCAGGTGTGGTGTGTGTATCACACACATCAGCTATCCGTATGTGTATGACAGTTGGTCTCCACAGTGTGTGTGTGTGTGTGTGTGTGTGTGTGTGTGTGTGTGTGTGTGTGTGTGTGTGTGTGTGTGTGTATGTATGGCTGTCTGGTGCATGGAGTGTGGGTGTATGCTACCATACGGAACACACAGGATCCCAACCCCTCATGGTGATGCAGTCAACTACCCTGTTGATGCCATCGGTCTCAGCCGTACTGGCTACCTGTACATGTCCGTTCTCTGTGTTGCATCATGTGGATGCACAGTACTGTGAGGTTGATGACCACATAGGCAAGTGTCCTCACCTCAACACTATGGGGTGTGCGGAATAATGTTATCAACCCCGTGAGTGTGGGCATGTTCCTGTACTGTGACAGGGTATTACTGCTACACAGTGAGGCCTCATGCTATCAAGTGGCCTATAACGTTATCATTGTCCAGACTGCTGTGTACAACCCCTGCACCATGTCAACATACCTGTGATGTGACCTGGTATGGATGTCACGTCTCTAGCCACTGTAGCCTATTAAATTGCACAGAGACTGCTGGATCAGTATATGTGTGGACATCTGTGGTATGTTAGACTTTCCAGCTGTCTGGCTGAGGCTACGTATAGCATGCTGAGATTGCCATAAGTGCCTGTGAGTACTCCTCAGTTACACATGGGAGACTGCAAACACTGCTACCTGTAGACACATGCAGGTATACCATAAGGAGGGAACCTGGGCATCATTGCCAACATGCTGTTACTGTTGTTACAGAGACACATAATGTGAACATATAACAATGCATGCTACACCTGTACTACATGGCTGTGCACATATAACAATGCATGCTACACCTGCACTACATGGTATGTCTGGTGCGTGCCAACAGTACACAACCCATGTAATATACACGTCTCTCACCATTCTTACACAACTAACGTAATATACACTTCCCTCACTAGTCGTACACAACTAATGTAATATACACATCTCACTATTCTGTTCACCCTGTGCATCAGACCATTTGAGCATGTCCCTGCACCGATGGTGTGGATGACAGGGATGCGGCACAGGCTTCATCATATGCACAGGGTGATAATGTGTGCCAGGGGCATAGGCTGCACCAATGGGTGACATTATCCATGTGGGTAAGGGCCGGTGATATGATTGGACACGTCTGTTCAGTATGCATGTGGGTGTTGTGGTGCCCTACAGATGTGTTTGCTGTGTGTGTGTATGTGTGCACACAGTTCTGCCTTTTGTGAGGCCTACACAGGGTTATTATCGACATCTCCAGATTGTACAGACCAGGTTGTACAGCTCACCGCGTCCGGGCATGGCCACATGACCTGTGCCTGCCAGGGGTTGCACGAGCACTACCAGGCAGAGGTACAGATTGGCTACTGTCTGACGACACATGTCCACTGGAACCATGTCCCCACTGGGAATGTCCAGGGCCATGTCCACATGGCCTGCTGTGTCCTGGTCTGGACAGCGCAGCACTAGCTGCACTGCTACTGCTACTGGCCCTATGGGAGTGGGCATGTGAGGTGGCACGCACACGTCGACCTGCACTAGGTGGTGTAGCTGGCCTACGTCCACATGGCCTATGCCTCATTCCTACCAGATGTTCCAGCACAGACAGCTCACGCTCGCAGATTGCCATGCCACGGTCAAGGATTCCAACCATGTCACCCAATTGCCTGTCCAGAACATCAGCGATCTGCTGTTGAGCATTTGCCAATGCCTGGATGTTGTCATTTAAAGTTCAGATAGCAGCCCTCTGCAGCCTCTGCCCTTCTCTGTTCTGCCGTTCAGCACGTGCCTGTGCCGCCATTACAGTCTGGAACATGCGTCTGGTGATACCAGCTGCTACGCTCTGTCCTGCAGGTGCATGTCTGCCAGAGGTCCTCCTATGAGCAGCACTGGCCACATGCCTGTGTGGCACATCTGCAGACATTACACTGACACCATGGTTTGGAGACACACCATCTGTAGCCACCACACGTTCCTGTTCCACGCTAACAGACACTGACTGTCCTTCCTCTATGGCCACTGGTGATGCGGTATGTGTTGGCAGCAGAACTGTGTGCGGGGAAGAAGGGGACATAGCTGGGATGGCAACCATTGGCACAGATTCAGCCCCTGACAACCCTGCCTGTACCTCATGCATATGTTCATCACTGCTAGTATCTGTGGGGACACTAACATCAGATGGACTGCATCACCTGTGAATGCAAAGAAAGACTCTAAATTACAATAGACACACACACACACACACACACACACACACACACACACACACACACACACACACACACACACACACACACACACACACATCATGCATGTGATTTGACAGACAGCATGCAGCATGCCTGTGATACAGCTGATGGCATGCAGCTCAGACATTAATAGTGTTAGTAAGCATACCCCCTGGGGTGCACAATACAGCAAGCAGGTGCAGTGGACTGATGTCTGTGTGGCACGCCAGAGGTACCTGTATAGGGGTGACACAGCAGTATGAACATTATCCATGACTGTATGACAGCCACAGGGTGCACTGTGCATGTTAACACATTCGCCTGTACAATAGCATATAGTATGCACATGTGTGCATACACAGGGTAGCATACTGTAGTATGCAGCATGTGTGTCCACATACCATGCATATGTTGTTACATTACATAATGTACAGTGACACATGCACATAAATGGGATATAGTAGCCATATGTGCAGTACTGACTTACCAGGAAACTCCAGGCTCATTGGTTGGGAGATACCCACCTCCACGATGGCAGATAGTGTTTGTAGATGCTGTTCTGAGGGTGTCCCCAGACTGGCCAGTAACTCCTCAGTGTGCGTGAGTGGGGGCTGTATTGGTGGCCCACCACCTGTTCCACCTTGTTCCACCTTGTTCCCTGGCGATTGCAGTGGCACACTGTTTTGCATGCCATATCAGGTCCATGCAGTGTCTGCGCACCTGCTGGCAGGTGCGGTTATGGCCACCCACATCATTCACCCTCCTGCGCAGATCCTGCCACAGGTCATCTCGCTGCTGGGCATGCTGTGGCACATGGCTGAACAACACCTCGTAGTTCTCATGGAGGTACGGGATTAGGACATCATCCACCTGGCGGCTGTAGGCTGAATGGCATGTACGAGGCATTATCTATAAGACATAATGATGGTGACAGGTCACAGTTTCAGAGATGTACAGAGATACAGCTGCACATACATTTCTATGACATCTAGTACATCTGCAAAGTTATCTTTGCAAATCACCATGACACTGACATGACTGACGTGTTTGTGTCATACACATGTAACACCCGTTATGCATTGGATATCATCATCATATATGTGTGTCACCTCATTACAGTGTTCGTACTCCATGTGAATGCTGTCTTGATGTGGGCATGTCTGTTTGACTGCACTGGTGTTCTTACCTATCTGCACATGCCTGGATGTGTCCACGATATTGCTGTTGACCATGATGCTGTGTATATGTCACATATCAACACAGACACAGCCTTAATGGACTTGAGCAGTGACAATGCACACATACTCATGGAAACCTGTACATGCATGTGTTTTGCCATATACATCTACACAGCACTGTACAGCTGTTCAACATCCTGCCATGGATCCTGTTGCACCGGATAGACATGGGACAATGGGGCTAGTCGGACGTCATGAGAGGGATGATTATTACAACACTAACACAGCTATTGCTCATAGGTCATGGCCATTCACATCCTTACATACACAGATGCCTAACATTTGTCTGTGTGGTATGGGCTACAATGAGGGTGGAGTACAACACATTAACCCTGTTCTACTGTAGCTGGCACTACATCTACAGTGATAATGGTTCATGGACATGCACACCATACTCAGCAGGGTTATAGTGCGGTGCCACCAATTATGACTGTCGTCACCACTTGTGGGTTGATATTATCCAACACCCTATCTGTATTGTATGTTCATGCTAGGCACTTGTTCAGAACTTGTGAGCATGTCATGAGCTACTGATTTCTATAGCACCCATTCCACACCATTTCCCACAGGTACACTAGCTGTCCTAAAATTTCCAGCTTGCTTATGGTACAACAACTGTTGTACACAAGTAACTCACATATCCTGTGAGACATGGTTGTATATACAGGCATGTCCAACTGTCACGTACCAGTGCTATTGCCTGTCTATATGATGGATATGTCATACATGTGGCAATAGAACAATTGTCTCATGTACACATTAAATGCTCAACTCTCAACATACGACACTACAGCCTGTGGGGGATGCACTTATGCAGCCCTGCTGGGGGTAATGCTGTCACCAACCCTGACTGCACCTGACAGTCATGTTGGGATGTGTAACATTCGCAACACACCCCACACATCACGTAGTCTCACATGATCTCCACCATAGGCCACACATAGGAGGGCAACTCGTGCAGTACCTCTCCATACTCTGTGGAGGCACCAGAGGCAGCCCCCATCACGGAACACAACATCACCAACTTATAGCCCACAGACTCATGTGTGCCCATCACATACAGCCAATAGGGTGTTATAACATACACAACACACCAGTCATAGGTGACTCTGTAGGCGGTTACACTGCAGTTTCACACAGCAGGCTACACAAGGCGATAGTCGCTTACATCTTGTTGTCAGGTAACTGGTTCTGCAACATAACCTATGCACCCATGCCACACCTCACCAGGTATGATGTGGCTGTCATTCTCCATGTTAGTGTGACTGCCCTGAGATGCCACTTCACAGACTACATGTGCAGGGACATGCAATAGTTCACCAGTCTTGTAGCCCTGAAGGTGTGGGCCAAGCCCTGTGGAGCATTATGCATTCATACGGATCCGATACCACTGTACAACGACTGAATGTGTCACTTCAACAGTTGCGTATGCTTCTGCTGTCATTCCACAGGCATCTGGTATCTGTCCGCTTTGACTGACCTGGTCAAACACAATGCTTTTGCACAGATGACCTGCACCTGTCAGCCCTAGGAGTACAGATCACATGTGAGGCTCTTGCTGCTTCTATACTGCCTGTATTTCACAGTTTCCAATAACAGTCACCGGCGGAACGGGAACTGGCAAGCAAGACATGGGGTCATGTGACACAATGCTTGCATCTTCCTCTGTGATGCACACAGGCAAGGCACACCTTATAATGCACCACTCCAATATCTCTGCAGTGACTGGGACCTGCATCTAGACTCTGCAGAGCACACCTTCAATGATAGGTTATAGATAGACCATACCTTTCAGGCACATACCTGGACCGGCACACCCACAGCTGAGGTGTTCCCATATCCCACTATGTTGTACACACATCCTGGCTAGTTACTTAGCACAATGCATCAGAGGTGCTCCACATGCAACTAACTGTGTCTGGAACCGCTATACACATTGTAACCAGCTACAGATTCAACAACACACCCCATGGTTACCAGACCTCATTTGTTGGTGTATTGGACAGTAGGGCTCAGACAGCTACTACTGTAGTGTGCCTGACACTACCCCACACTTAACTGGGATAGCCACTCATGTACTGACACATCTGTGAGTCATAACCTTCACTCGGCTGGATCAACCCATACACACCACCTCCAAGACCAACATTATTCTTGACATGAACACTGCCAACATGTGACTGGTGTTCCACACATGGGGTTATCCCCTCATTGGTGGATTCCGAACATATACTAATCACCCTTGTTAGCCACATCCCGGAACCACACCCTTCATGGCATACACAGTACATGATTACTACATCACCTACTACAGACATCTTATGACAGCGGTTATTGACGTCATGACACCCGTGCAGATGGACAATGCACATACAAATGCTGAAACATACCCCAGTGCACTGCATTAGCACGTACGTAACTGCATGGATCATGCTATTCCACACAGAGCCATGATGGTACACACCAGATAACAGACGCCACTCTGGTGGTCAAGTTCCATGGACATAATGTACAACAACAGGTGGAGGCTGTTGCACAGTGGTGTACATTCCCATGGGTGGAGTAGCTCACTGGTCAGCCTCGGTAGGGCCATGGGATCCCTCATCACATACTCCAAGACTAGCTACATAAACATTACTGTGACACATTCCGGGGTGTACCACAAGGCATTATGGTGGTATGTCAGTAGTCAATGGCAATACCCACATCTGCTCTCACATATAACAGTCACTCAGGAACATTACAGACCCAGGTGATGTAGGCAACATGCTGGCAGATGGATTAAATGCTAACATTACACCCTCACACTCACTACAGGGCCACAATCCATGCAGGAACATTGCGGTGTCCCTGCAGTCACACCAACACAGTACTAACCTGCACTCTATATGTCCTGGGACACTGGCCCCATGTCACCTTCCAAAGTCAGAGGCTGTGATGTCCACAAACCTCTGACCGACATGTCTCCCCACTAGGCCACCATATTCAGTAATAGCCTTGTATCAGACATTGTGGCCCCTGAATGGCACACAGCAACAGTTATCACACTCCACACAGGTGGTGCCACAATGCACGTGTGGGACTATAGTCCTACACACCTGACTGGACTGTTCTGCATGGCTATGGGGCACATCATCATGGACGTCATTCACAGAGACATTGTTGGGCTCTGGTCCTGTGATGCCACCTGGATTGGACTTGTTAGGGCCAGAGCATGGCCCCTACACCTGGTGGATTCCTTTCATACAGTTACCAGGGTAGTTGATGATGGTACAGGGGTCCACACATCCTACATTGTCCTCTCATTGCCTTACAGCACCATTCTCCATTCTGGTATTGACGACATACACATCCACCTGCACATTGTACCCTATGTCTCAGGATGTTATGCAATGTGGCTCATGGACAGGACATACACAATGAGGGTAGCATACCATAGTACCTACTGCATTTCAGTTACACCTAGCATACCACAGTCCTCAGTCATAGGGCCCCTCATGTTCAGTATATGCTTCCCTGAGGTACAGGCTAGCACAGAGGGACTTTCCCTGCCTAGCTTTACAACCCCCTGCATACAAAGAGCCATGATTGATCCACCAGCTGGTACTGACTCTCTCCATATGGGTGTCACTGTGACAAATACCTGATATGAATATCATGGCCTCAAGCTGCATAAACATCACCTTTGCATTACACTATTCACCCACTGACCATCACATATGTAGTAGTCCCCTACATACATGTCACACTGTACATGTTTGTAGTACACATGTATGTTGCACCCACTCCTGTGGTTACCATATTGCCACTGTGGCATGGATATCCTTCTACGTGGCCACACTTATCTGTACTGGGTGTGTAGCTGGTACATAGGCACCCATTGCACCTCTAAACCCAAGACTTCTACACACATTCAAGGGTACACCACCCTGTTTCGGGTGTACCTTACACAACAGCTACAACTTTACATACCACAACATTAACACGCCTTAATGTTTATTGAGCTCCAACAGTTGAAGTATGTGGCTGAACTAGGGACACCACGTCTGTACACATTTGCATACTACATACTCAGGGGTGACCTCTGCTGAACAGACAGGGCCCATGTCCACAACAATATTAATGGATGTACTCCACATACGCAACATAAGCAAAAGCCACTGTCAGCAACATGCCCATGGATATGTGCACACACGCAATGATGAGTGGGATGTGCTTCAGGGTTACATTCCCAAACCAGACACTCACCATGCTTTGGAACATGAGTCCTATGTACATCATGCAGGGACACTCAGTAGCACTGTTCATGTGATACCTCACTTGGTGGTTGGGAGACACATGTACACCAGGTATCACTGCAGTGGCTGTACTGTGCAGAGGTGCAGGTGTCACATGGCTCTGCTGTTCACAGGACACTACCATAGAGAGGTGCCACTGGCATGAACACTGTAGTTGTGCTTACACATACACTTGCCAGACTGCATAGTACCCCACTATGAACCTGTGAAGCTATTACATGTCCTTTGTGCATGGTTACTTGGTAGTCCTTCCATTTAGATTTGCTATCATGCTATTACAATGTCCCGTGCCTACAAGCCATATGTATCCTGTTATTGTACATGCCAATAGACGATACCTTTGGTATGCATGATATGCCTGCTATGCTGTGTAGAATATCTGACATATCTACCTACAATACTATACATTACACATATTTTACATAGTATCACATAATGCAAAGCATACTTGCATAGTGGGACTACCTTACACAAGTCATTGCCATTATATGCCCATACACATGCCTACTGTGACAGTATATCAACATATACTATCCCCTGCTATGTCACGTACTTGTTGGACATACCCTACCACTGACGGCGGGTTGTATGGAATTGTTCTGTTTAAAGCACTCATGTAGCATCCCTTGTGGTATGATGAACGAAACCTTGGCTAAACACAACGCTTCACCTCACTCGGGCACCAAAGCCAGGATAGTCGCTATTAGCACAGCTGTTCTTGTAATTGTATTTAAACAAATACTGGAAACTTTCCACAAAGACGTTTTATTCCACTTTGAAGTGTGCAAGTAATCATACACTTTTCGTCAGGGCTCCTGCCCCAACTTCATCAGAAACAATAACCCTTTTAAAAAAATATACCTTTATATAGTCCATCTGAGCATCATTATCCAGTGTAGTTAATTAATTGATTGATGAATTTAATTTAATTTAATACAATTAACTCCAACATAAATATTAAAAATCTATATATACTAAACATAAATACAGCCAGCATTTTAAATCACAAAATTAAAACACAAAATTAAAACCATATTTAAACTATGTTAAGACACTCTTAAACTAATACGTGGACCTTTCTTACCAACATGTTTCCTTTAATATTTCACTCACTAAATAATAGGTGTATGTATACGAGTAAACATAAAACCATTCTGACCTAAATCTAATATATTGTATTGTATAAATGCTTTAATAAATAATAAAGCATGATAAAGAAGAAATGTGCATACCCAACCTCTACCAACCAAATCATTTTAACCTACTACAAAGACACTTCTAGGGACACTTTTATTTAATCAATGTCAATTTTGCTACCTTTAGGTTATTATACTGTACTTCTATACTCATAACTTAAATGATAGGTGTACTAAAGCCAATATAATGTTACTAAATAAGTGTCATGTATATAAAATCAATAAATGTTAAAAATCAATAAATATTAATAAATATTAATACGTGTTAATAAATAGCAGTCAATGGTGAATAGTAATACAAAAACATCATTACTAAAATTTAATATTTAATATTTAATAAAATTTAATTTAATTAAAATGGTTTTAGTATGTAATATAAAGTTACCTTAATGGTTTTAGTGTGTAGTATAAAATTACCTTAAAAGGGCTTCACCTTTCTAAGTTTTTTAATCTGAGAATACATTTAATGGAACACATCTCATTTAGACCTGGAAATCTGACAGCATTAGTTCTAAGTTGCCAAAGCAATTCTATTTTTTCTAAAAATAAACTTTCATTTCCTCCTCTACCATCTGAGTTAACTTGATCTATAACTCTAAATTTAAAGCTATGAGTCGGAAACATATCAATATGTCTAGCCAAGGCGTTCTCCATTTTCTTGACATTAATGTTATAAATATGTTCTTTAATTCTGTCCACCAATTTCCTATCAGTCTTTCCTATGTAGAACGCCTGGCATAACTGGCATTTCGCTAAATAAACAACTTGTTTACTGTTGCAACTATACTTTTAAAGGAAACATGTTGGTAAGAAAGGTCCACGTATTAGTTTAAGAGTGTCTTAACATAGTTTAAATATGGTTTTAATTTCGTGTTTTAATTTTGTGATTTAAAATGCTGGCTGTATTTATGTTTATTATATATAGATTTTTAATATTTATGTTGGAGTTAATTGTATTAAATTAAATTAAATTCATCAATCAATTAATTAACTACACTGGATAATGATGCTCAGATGGACTATATAAAGGTATATTTTTTAAAAGGGTTGTTGTTTCTGATGAAGTTGGGGCAGGAGCCCTGACGAAAAGTGTATGATTACTTGCACACTTCAAAGTGGAATAAAACGTCTTTGTGGAAAGTTTCCAGTATTTGTTTAAATACCATTACAAGAACAGCTGTGCTAATAGTGACTATCCTGGCTTTGGTGCCCGAGTGAGGTGAAGCGTTGTGTTTATCCCTTGTGGTGCCTGTGATGTGTACCTTGTGGCCCACTGTTGGACGCACAATTTCTACAAGCGTTAGTATGCTCAGCAAGACATCACTACATAAATACCTTTTCCCACTTTATGCATTGTGGACACTTTTAAATAATGCAAACCAGGCTATACATACAGTAAATAATTAATACAAAACATGCTATACATAAACTTACATACCGAGTGTTCCACATACCTTATCATTCCGGACTTTCATCTCTATCTCTGTCACACTGCTTATCTCTCTCATACTGCTTAAACAGGTATATGGTATGAGCATACGGTTTGAATGTCTGGAAAGTCATCCTTATATACGTCGATACCTGTAACATGTGGTTTCCTGTCGCCAATTGGTGTTCCTGAGTGACTAATTACTTGCACATCAGCTGTGCAGCTATTCCATTCGCCAATTACCCGGCAACAGTGGGGTATAATTGAATTCTCCACTTGGGCGTTGCCCATTTGCCCTACCTTCAGGGAGACAGCCTGTATTGTGTTTTGTTGTGTGTAATTGCAGCTGCTATGTGTAGAGACAAGTATATTTTGGAATCATGTCCCTCGTGGATTGTGTGTGACAGCTAGAGTATGTGGTTCAACATGTGGGTGTACCTGTCATCCCAACCATCTGATAATGGACTATTGCAAACAAAACCTGTAACATCTCCATTTGTTCCATTATACAACGGCTACAATTATGCATGTTGCCTTTAATTGTGTCTCTCACAAGGTATGTTGATGGTTCTGCAGATGTAATTGACTGACTGGATGTTTGTGTTGTTATTACAGTCTGTATTGCTATAGTTTCTAGTGTGGAGGATGTCGGTGGGTGTAAGTAGCATATACAGGTGTGTGGGGCTTGCATTTCTACATATTCCATATATATGTGTGTGGGCTCCATCCCTAATTAAAGAGCTATCAGTTAGTAGACTTATGTTACAGGATTTTACATTGGGCCATTGTTAATTGGTTTCTATATAGTATGCAGGTGAGGTTGATACTTCCATACCTCCGGAATTGCAGCAAGCTGTTAAGGGATATGTCTAAATGACAGATATACCATGTATTTCTGTCCCAGATATCTGCAGTCATTGTGGTTGTGTTGGTAACAGAACCTCTTTGCCATGGGTTGCCACCTTTTCATATGGCCATTGTTGGACACTTGCGGGACACACAGCAGTGTTTACCGGCCAACACATAGCTATGGTCAGTACACAGGATAGCACATACTTTTATCCTCAATACATACCTATTGTTGTGGGACTTTGGCTACTTATCATATTGCATGTAACATTTAAGTTTCTTACATACAGGCATAACTATTTAATGCAACTATTACATGATATATGAGACATATTAATGTCCTACAATCTCAGACATTTGCCCTTTGTTGTGTTTTATGTCAGGACACACCTGCCCAGGGAGGGGCTGTCCCTCCTAATGCGGGATAGGTGATAACCGTATGCCTACAGCTAGCTATACCCACACCTACCGTAATGATCTAACTCTGAGTTGGCACTAAAAGACACATGATGCGGACACACACACACACACACACACACACACACACACATTACAGTCACACGGAGACACACACTGCACCCTCAACACACACATACACAGACTACGGCACTCACAAACACAGATGAACACAGTACCTACGTGGACCGCAACACCGGCAGAGGTAACTACATGTCCCTTCATATTGTCATACTATTACTCTCGGTTGTACTGTTCTGATACTGTGTTCTTTCGGTCTTTCAGCCTCGTGATTACGCGTGTCGGTATGTTACACATTCCATAGTTGGCGGTATCCTATTTATTTGTACCTCCAAGGTGTTATGAATGTCATTGACCTATCTATATATATTTGCAGATATCGTTGAATCCGTATATATCAACATATATCACTCTATCACCCTTTCTATCTGTATTTTATATATATATATATATATATATATGTGTACATATATATATATATATATATATATATATATATATATATATGTGTACATATATATATCTGACAGGGAAAGTGACAGGCAAGCTACACCTTTCATTGTATACTTGTCAGTGTATACTGTTTCCTGGACTCCGCACGTTTGTGTCTGTACCTGTCACATTACACACCTGCCATAGGTTAGGGTTACCAGTTGTCCCACTTTGCGAGGGACAGTCTGTTTGGGCAGTTGTGTCCTGCAAAATATTTGTAAACATGGCAAATGTGCTGAGATTGTAGGACATACTTATTTCCTATAGTTTATGTAATAGTTGCATAAAACAGTTATTCTGTATCTGAACCACCTATATGTTATAGAAACAGAATAAGTAAGTAAACATTACAAAAATAAGCATTTATCTAGGCAATACAGTAAAGTTCTGATTTTCGTACTGGCCGGGTGTATGTGTTGGCCAGCAGACATCTGACGTTTGTCCCACATTGGTCATTTGCAGAGGTGGCAACCCTACCATAGGTACATCTTGGTTAGCAATAGTGTTAGGCGATTCTATACATGATTGCGTGTTCTACTCCTGGTAGTGGTTGTTTTACCCTTTAGAGCAGGTGCTATTAGTACAGGGGTGAATAATGCTGGTTTCACCTGTTCTGGACATCATTGACCGTGATCTGCACGATATTCGGAGAAGCTTATCCCTGTTTCGCGCATATCCGTATAGTCATATTTAAACATCGCTTACCAGCAGTGGGCAATGCATATTCCTGCTAATGTGTGCTAAACATGATCTGATGACCTGCATCCAACATGCATTGCTCGTGCCTTTGGGATTACGTTACATCCCTTGCAGGACATGGGACCGGGAACATGCACGACGGTCACTGCATTTAACACATGGATATTTGGGATATGTATACGTGTTATGTCGTTTTGTGCGTGGAGTATACTATGGCTGTCATTCCATACTGCACTCACATGGGTAACTCAGTTAGTTTACATATTGATGAGTCCAGTTAGTGGTGTGTCCATGTGATGTTTACTAGATGTGCTCCAGCATTGGGTATGTATATCATAGTGAGCCACACACGATACTGTGCTACACCTTCAAACGACTGTAGGTGGGGCATGCTGGGGTAATGAATACTTGCCATGGGTACAACCCATGCCTTGACACAACATCCATGATTTTATTATGTGGAGCCCCTCATTAATGCAGCATGTGCTCGCGCGATTGCCTCTGCTCCATTAAACGACAGTTGGTTACTCGATGTTGTGGCGACAGTGAACACTGTTTGCCCTATTTGGTGTATGGCCTCTGACAATCGGCTGTGTACCTACCGATGTACCTGGGAACCTATACACACAGCACCACCATATGCTGATAGGCGCATGTACTGTTCAGGTGTTGACATTCCGTGTTCCAATAGCTGTTGTGTGTACAATGTTTGAGGGCTGCCTATGTAGGATTCACACAGTGGGCCACCTATACATTACAATTTACAGGTGGTCATGTTTGTGTGTCATCCATTTTACTGTGTGTGCAGGTGGAGAGGTGTGTCAGTCCATAGGGGCCTACACTGTCAGAGCATGTGCTATACGTTCCCTCTTTGCCAAGGTGTATGCATATTGGGCACACCTCCGTCTGCCTACTGGGGCTGGCACAGTGTGTTCGTGGTCTGAATCCCTCTGTGCCTGTGATGGCCTTGGCAATTGTGGTGGGTTATGAGGGCCTTCACCATTTTGTTCCTGCTGCAGCTGTTTCCGCAGGATCATATTATGTAGCATGGCACATACTGTGACAATGTGGGCACACGTGCCTGGAGAGTACTGCAAGGCTCCACCAGATGTGTCCAAGCACCGGAACCGTGATTTCAGCATCCCCAACACACGCTCTATGATGATTCTGATTTGTGCGTGTGCCTACTTATGGTGTTCTTGCATGAGTGTGTGTGCATTTCTGATGGGAGTCATCATCCATGGCTCCAGTGCATAGCCAGCATCCCCCACAAGGTGGTCATGTGAGATGTCCCCCCTGACAAATACCTGATACAGCTGTGAGGCATGCCAGATATGGGAGTCATGGTAGCTTCCAGAGCTGCCAGCACACACATCCATGATAATGCCCTGGGCATTGCACACGACCTGGCAGTTGATGGAGTGGAATCCCTTGCAGTTTATGTAGCGTCTACCATGCTGAACAGGTGGTGACTTGATTTGTATGTGCGTGCAGTCTATCGCACTGAGTACCTCCAGGCAGTGTGCCACATGGTGGAAGTGACGCATATTGCTGGCCAACTCCTCCTGAGTTTGGGGGAAGTATATATGCTCATTGGCATGTGGTAACATGGCATCCAGGAACTGGTGTAGTACCCTGGATGCTGATGCCTGTGAAATCCCCATTATATCTCCAGCTGGCCTTTGAAAGGTACCTGTGGCTAGTATTCACAAGCTTACACATACCTTCGTGTCCACTGGGATGGGTTCCTCTCTGTTGTTTCTGGTTCTCAGGCGTGGCTGGCACAGCTCCACTATTTACTGTAAGATGTCCCTGTCCACCCTGTAACACTCTACTATCCTCCTCCACAACACCGTCAGTCTCTAACACATGCTGATGAATCACAGCTATGGCAGCTCCCAACATGTACATTTTAAAAGTTCCCCGTGTGTTTACACCTATGGTGCAGTGTTTGGGAATACAGAGGTGTGTGTAGGGTGCTTTCACACTTTATACTATTGTGCTGTGAACACCAGTGATGTCATAGGGTGTGTATGTACGATCATAGCTACAGGGTATCTTATGTGTTTTATTACCGGAACTACTATTGTGGTGCCTTTGGTGTTGAATTACATTTGGCTGCCGTGGATTACCTCTTGACCTTCCCTTTACATTTCTGCACATTCCACCTACCATTTTCTGGCATGCATCCAGCAGCCTGCTTTCATTTGTGCTTTCCTAGACCAGGCTTATCTTGCGTAATGTGTGCTATTGCCAGTCTACTGTCAATTTGCTTTGCTCTGCTATGACAGATCTCCTATCTTTGCAATCCAATGCCTCCCCTATCCTGTTTTGCAGGTTTCTGCAAGCAGACTTGTCAGCTGCCGTTGAGGTGATTGGTGTTAATTGCTCATTAGTACTCCAATTACCCTACTTCGGCATTTCCTTCTCTTCTTCCCCTGACCTTCCTGTCTGTGCTATTGTTCGCAGCGCGTGCATCTGCTTACGGGGTTTCGGGCATGTTTTCATCCCCGTACACATGCGCTTTCGGGCACCAGCTAAACGAGTCTATACCTTCCTCCCCACCCCTGTCCTGCAGCTTTGCTTAGCAACGGCCAGGCCAGATTTGCATTGCTCCAATGTGCTTACTGCTACAGTGGCACACCCCTCTGCTGATGTCATGTATCTCCTCTGAGCCACTCCTCAGTGTTATAGTGCTGTGCCGTATGGTACAACCTTCATCCAGTGGGACGTTTGCGATTCAGTATTACCTGCCTCATTTGCATGGCATTGACTACTAATTCATAGTTACAGCGCTGAACATTGTCGCATGCCCTTAGTAACCTTTGTACCTTGGTGGTGTTCCATGCCTACCATTGCGCATTATGGTGTAAACCTGATTTGTATTACATTGTGATTTTATGACATTTTTATATAATTTCTTTATGTTCCTGTTTGCGCACACATGCCCTGCGGTTGTACTGTGCGTTACTGTGGACATGACATTAAATGTTGTTTTTTAGGTGTTGTGCATCTTTTCTTATGCCATTGGCTGTGTATTTAGCCATTGGCATATGTTAACTTTGTAATACATGAGTCTGGTCTGCTTCCATAGCTCCGATGTTCTGTTTGGGAAAATGTAAACCGTGTTTTTTGGTTTACATTTCCATGGGCTTACGCTTCACCTGCACCACTTCATGAATCACTATCTGTCTTCATTTGCATGGTGTGACACTGCACATGGGGTGATTAGCATACCTATGCCGTGGACTGCGCAGTTCTGGCGTACGCCGGTAGTGCACATGGAATTGTATCGTACCCGAATCGCTCAACGGCCATATTTGGTGTTATTCCACCTACACTACGCCTGCGCCTGGCGCAAGCTTCATGAATCCCGGGGATATTCTATTTTCATAACCTATTGTTAACAAAGATCACTTTCATCCTTCTAGACTTCTTCTGGTCTGTGTACAAGAACCCTAAAAACTGTCTATAAATATATATATAATTGTATAATTAGTTAGTATTATTATTATTATTACACATCATTTTGAATAAAGTGCAAAAAAGAAAACCAGAAAAAGAAAAAATAATAAGAAAAAATATATATGATGATATAAACAAAATATACGCTTAAATTACAACTGATTTGAAATGGTATTTAAAACCAACTGGTAGAATAAAACAAAATAAAATAAAATTAGTCATGTAAACAATGTGGCAATTTTCTAAGTTCCAGTGCACTTTTAGTTGAACAGTAGTAGTTTAATCCAGGCTTCCTAAAAGAGTTCAACTTTAATTGCCACATGAGTTCATGTTGGTTTTAAATACCATTTTAAATCAGTTGTAATTTAAGTATATATTTTATTTCCGTCATTATGCATTTTTTCTTATTATTTTTTCTTTTACTGGTTCTCTTTTTTCCACTTTATTTAAAATGATGTGTAATAACAATGCTAACTAATTATACAATTATATATATTTTTATAGATAGTTTTTAGGGTTCTTGTACACAGATCTAAAGAAGTCTAGAAGGAAGAAAGCGATCTTTGTTAACAATAGGTTATGAAAATAGAATATGATTTTTACAATTGATTTTTTTATATGGAAATTGTATGGGGCGGATTCACGAAGGCTTGCACGGAGTCTAAGACTAGAGTAAGACTCCATGCAGCCAACATGTCTGCTGAGCGATCCAGGAACAGCCGGCAGGGGCATGCAAGAGAGCTCCTAAAACGACTCTTACACGGACATGGTTAGATTATGCTAATTACCTCATTTGCTGCCAGAAGCTATGCAAATGAGGTAAATTTGCGATCCAGGAAACCCTAACCTGTCCGAGTTTGAGTAGTGTTATTTACAGAAATGTACTCAGTTGTCAACTGAGTACCGTTCTGCAAATAGCAAAATGGAGTCGTGACAGCTCCAAATAAAGGATGCATCCAGTTGAGGAAACATGCCAATGGCCAAATATACAGCCATTGGCATTTTTTCCGTTGCAAAATAAAAAAAAAATAGTTTTTTTTTTACCACGATCTCCGATGTTTAAGCGTAGTGCAGCACCTCGGAAACATGCTGCGCTCTAAAAACCAGAAAACCAAAAAAATAAAAGGAACAGATAGGGAATTTATTCAAAATATTATTTGCCATGCAAGTGAATGGCAGGCTGAAGACAACATGGCTACTGAGTAGAGGTTGCTAAGGGAGGAAGCTCAGTCTGAAAGATGTAACTAAACATTAGTAGGCAATCCTATGCATATGAGGATAAGGATAGTGAATCCCAATATTTCCTGCTATGTGAACCATGTCCCTAGAGTGTAAGAGTAGGAAAAGGGGAGTAACAGAGAAGGAGATGAGTGACATCATGAGGGGGTATGTTTGAAAAAGACTGTAAGCTTATTGGAGCAGAGTGGCATGTGGTTGCTGTGAGTTAGTCACTAAAAGAGGTGTGTTTAGAGTTGTCTAAATTGAAATCAAGAAACTGAAGGCGTACGCCATGGCTATCACTAAAGTTTCTTGCAAAGCTGCTTACACTGTTTGCACGCATGTGCACCTATCTAATCCTGTGTGCATGGGTGTGCACCCGTGTAAGCCTGTGCAAGGCCGTCTAAGCTAGTATACACAAATGTGCACCCGCCTTAGCCCGTGTAAGCCTGTGTAAGCCTGTGTGGGCACGAGTGAGCGTGTTTGCACTTGTTTGCGCGGTGCTGCCACCTGTGGAAACAGAAATTGGAAAAGGAAGGAAAGGAAGCAGTAGGAAGTTAACCAAGGAGAACTAGCAGAGCTGCCAGGTGAAATCAATCAGAATCAGCCAATTACACAGGCAGTACACTAGCTCAGCCCAGCCCAGCACCTAAAATTCTGCAAACAACATTCCCCCATGTTTTTCTCAGAAACAGTGCAACACTGCAGTCAACAAAGAGAAGTGAAAACTTAAAAAGCTGAAACTGAGACATAAAAAATGTTAGGGGTTGCCATTGCTGTTATAAGGCAACATGTGCAAGATGCTGTGGGTGGTGCCATTGCGAATGCTGCCGAGCAACCCAGAGTGATGAGACGGAGAAGAGTGTATAGACCCAGGGTAACCTACCAGGGGCTACATGAGCTGGAGATAGTGGAGCACTATAGAGTGGATGGAGAGCTCCTGCAGCAAATTGTTGAGCTGTGCAGGCCACGCCTCACACAGAGAAACAACAGAGGGGAACCCATCCCAGTGGAAACCAAGGTATGTGTTGGCCTAAGAATACTAGCAACAGGTACCTTCCAGAGACCAACTGGAGATATGATGGGGATTTCACAGGCATCAGCATCAAGGGTACTGCACCAGTTCCTGAATGCCATGTCAGCACATGTTGGTGATCATGTATATTTCCCCAATTTCTGTGAGGTATTGGCCAGCAATATGCATCTCTTCCAGCAAATAGCAGAATACCCTGAGGTAATGGGTGCAATTGACTGCACGCACATACACATCAAAGCACCAGCTGGTGAGCGGGGTAGGGCCTACATCAACTGCAAGGGCTTCCACTCCTTCAACTGCCAGATTGTGTGTGATGCCCAGGGCATAATACTAAATGTGTGTGCTGGCTGCCCTGGAAGCTACCACGATTCCCATATCTGACATCTGTCGCAGCTGTACCAGACATTTGCAAATGGGGACATCGCTGACTGTCACCTAGTGGGGGATGCTGGATACGCACTGGAGCCGTGGCTGATGACACCCATCAGAAATGCACACACACCTGAACAAGAACTCCATAATGAGGCACACGCACAGACACGAAATGTAATTGAGCGTGTGTTTGGGATGCTCAAGTCATGATTCCGGTGCCTGGACACATCTGGTGGAGCCTTGCAGTACTTACCAACTGCATGTACCCAAATTGTCATGGTATGTGCCATGCTACACAATTTGATCCTGTAAAAACAGCTGCAGCAGGAACAGCATGGGGCAGGGCCAAACAGCCCCCCACCATTGCCAAGGCCTGCACAGGCACAGCGTGACTCGGAGGAGGAACAACCTGAGCCTGCCCCAGTAGTCAGAAGGAGGCTTGCCCAGTATGCCTTGTCCTTGGCAAAGAGGCAATGCATAGCACATACACTGGCTCAGTAGGAACCCTGGAAATGATACCTCTCACTGACTTGCACATAAAATAAAAGCGATGCCCAACTTGACACTACCTGTTTCCAAATATGTATAGGGAGTGTAGTATGTGCATCCAACATAGGCAGCCCTGCAGCACCACCTGAGGCATGATTACCATGTTTTACGCAATATAAAGCAGTGCTAAGCAGCTTTTACCGATATGTAGTATATGTAAACAAAATTGCTCATGCAATGTTGGCCAAGGTCGGCCAAAGCTGAGCAAAGTCAGTTAAACATGCTCATATCTGCTTTACTGTACCTTAAGCAGTCTGGTCTGGCCAGCATGAAAATAAAAAGCAGTGACAGGGCTTGAACCCAGGATACTGTAAACTATACTCACAGTACTGAACCACTAAGCCATGATAGCATTACAGTGGTACAGACACAGCAGGACAATTGTACACTAATGCAAACACAACGCAATGCTGTATCATGCCCCTAATGAGGCAAATGGGTAACCTCACCCACATGCCTATGCAGACAGAGAACATCAGGCCAGGAGTTGTAATGTGAGTTGTGTAGGCTATGAAGTCGCAAGCTAATATATGTGGCAATGGACGCTAAGAACTTTAGTATACTAGTATGTCTCAAGCCAGTATGATAGGCAACAGTACAGACTGTAATGGTGTCCTGTACATAGCAGTGCAGTCACAGCAAATGTGTATAAGTGTCAGGTGAAACCCACATCCTATGTACACCCACAGTAACAATCCGTTGTACCCACGGTTAGAGATGTATAAAGAATAGCTGCCCCCCCTGTATGTAGAAATGTTGATAGGTCTATGCAAAGTGTCTCATGGAATCCCTGCAGGCACAACATGATCCCTGTTGATCTATGACACAAAGGTGAGCCCTGCTGTAAAAATACACCTTAATTTACCATACACATATGGTATAAATTTGTATACTGTGCGTGCTCACACACACCAACAAATGTAGTGGATTTCAATCTGCATCACACTGAAAGGTCATACTGGGCATGCTCACACACACAGGCTAAATACAGATGTGATGATAAGGGATCTATGGACAAATGTGTATAGTCATCTCTACTTCCAGAAACACATTCACAAAGTGGTCTGAAAATCCTGCTATGTGTACACACAAACTGCCAAGGTCTGTGCATGTTGGTCAAAGGAGGTTGCCACTACTCAGCAGTCATCAGACCTGTCAGAGACTACCACAACACACTTGTGAGGAATCTGACTAGGCACGTTCATTAACTAGAAAGAACAATGAAGAACCTTAAGAGGATTACTGGCCTCAAATAGTTGCCCCATGCAACAAGAATGAATGTAACCCAAGCTGTACTCAGTGGCATACTGTCTATGCAGCAGATCTCTGCCCAACAGACATGTCATGTCATGTCATGACAGGTCCATGTCATGGTTACACTCAGATCTTTTCTGAGTTACAGCTCAATGGCACTAAATGTACAGAGCCAACTGATATTGGCAACATCCTGGCAGATAGGATCTGTGTTAACTTTACTCCCCTCTCAACCATGAAAGAGCACATGTCTATAATGGGAGACTGCAAAGTTACTGTCATCATGGCTGAACAGGTAAAAAACAGTCTTCGAAGCCAGTATCACAGCAGCCATGGGACTAGATAACTTCCCAGGCTGTGTAGTATCTACTTCCCTGAAGTAAACATTAACATGGAGGTTCTGTGGCTACTGACGTTTCCAGAGGACTGCAAACTAGGAGCCATCATTGTAAACACTAAAGATGTGGGCATCCTACCAAAGGGCCTCACTGAGACAGATGGCTGTTGTTCAAGCCATGGGCTGTAGCTCAATGCCAAAAGGTGCATTATCATCAACTTTGTTAAAATCTCTGTAGCCAAGAACTACAACATAGTTGGTAGTATACCTCACACTTTAAGTGTGACAAGAGACCCTGGGCCACAGGTGGACAGTGGATACAACTGTGATAATCACATTCCCACAGTAGTCAGGAAACCCTCTTATGTGGCACACCTCATCACAAAATGTGTCTCATGCAGAATAAAAGAGGACATTGTTCCCCTCTACTCACCACTCACTAGAACTATAAAAGAGTACAACGCCACTGTTGCTATGTACCTCACAAGACAACTACAACAACTGGAAAGCCAGCAGCAATACCTCACAAAGAGCATTATTGGCCTGAAATACATGCCATACACAGACCATCGCAAAATGCTCCATCCGTACTCCCTTGCATATCGCCTACTCATAGGTGTTCACTGCGTAACATCCATAGCTATGTCAAACATGCAGGTGTTGGATATGATCCATGTAAAACACTCACAATCCCACTGACCTTTGGACCCAAGACCACGAGTGAAATACAAAAGGAAGTGGTGTAGACATTTACCTTAAGGATATCCACACCTCCAGGTTACTGCCACAGCATGAGGCCTTGGAGACCATGCAAATGCAACTAACATTGGGCAAAGCTGCCCATCAGATTGTAGCCTGCTACAGATCATGTACCTTGTCTCAGGAACCTCACTCAGTATTCTGGAGAACAATGGCAAATATAAAGGTCATATCAAACACCATTATATGAGGAGATTACAACTACCCAAACAATGAGTGGGTGAATTACTCGTATACAATGTCCTTTGCCCAATGTGTCCTAGAGGTAAGAAACTCTAATACCCTGGAACCTCTGGTCAGCATGCCCACTAGCTGTGACAACATACTGGACATGATCATCACCAACATGGGGTACCACTGTTCCACAACAGAGATAAACCCCTCACTGGTAATATCAGATCATTAAGTAATCACACTGGTCATCCACATCCCGCCCCCACACCCAGTCAATGAAACCACTGTGAAGACATTTTCAAAAGTAAACAGTACACTTCCCAAGACCAAAGTGGAAAGTCCCAAAGTCCTCTTGCTATAGGATAATGGTATACAATCTGCCAAATCATTTCCAAGTGCATCCTATGAGCATCTACAGGGATGCATGGATTGAGACATCACAAATAAAAGCAAGATTCACTTGTCCAAAAATAAGAAAACAATCTGATGGTCGTTGCCCATAAATAAGCTAGACAACAGAAGGAGGAAACAAACACCTGATGGAGCCAACTTCACTAAAGGAAAGGCAGCAGTGATCTTTATTAGCATGAAACAATAATCACTCATAAAATAATCCAAGCACACTTTCTAAAGGCAAACTGCCAAGGAATGTAAGAATAACAACCACAAAGCCTTCTGTAGCTATATCAGACATGTAGGTGTCAACTTCCAAATATGCTGTCAGCTACTGAAAAAGGTAATGACATACAAAAAAACAACTTTCATTGCCCACACCCAGGGGGACAAGTGCAGTGTAAACTCCCCCCCATCACCCCCAAAAGGGCCTGTGTCTATCACAGAAGGATGCAGAGACACAGACGTCATGGACATGCATGTAAAGACAGCCCTCACCAAAACTAAGAACATAGCATCAATGTGACTGTAAGTTGTCCCAGGCTGCATCTTACACTAGGCCCACAAGGAACTACACCCTCACCTACATTCACTGTCCAGACTCAAGCATATAACAGGCTATGTACCCAAAGAATGGCATACACTAACAGTCATCCAGCTCCACAAAGGGTATGCCAAAACAGAACCTGGAAACCATTGCCCAACATGTGTACTCAACCTGGTCTACAGAGCTATTGAGCAAATCATCATGGAACCCATACACTGAGACATTAGAGATCTGCAGACACTGGACTCTACACAACTTCGCCTTGTTAAAGGCATAGCCTGGTTCCCAAACCTAGTTGACTTATGTAAAACAGTTACCATGAACATAGATGGAGGTGAAAGTAGTCCACACAGCCCACCTGGACCTCACTAAGGGCTTACCACACCATTCCCCACTCCGTCATCATGGACAAGTGTACAAGCTTGAACATGAACAGCTATGTCACAGGATGGGTGGCCAAGTGGCTCACAGATCAAAGACACATGTTCATAGTTGTGGGTGCCATGTCCAACTCTAAGCCAGTCACACATGGCATCACACAGGTCAAGTCATGGGACCCCACCTGTTCAGTCGATACTGCTCAGAGGTACAGGCAAGCATGGCAGGTGTAAGGCTGAACAGATTTGCAGATGACTGGAAACTGCGGTCCATAATTGACTGTACAGCTGATACATACATCCTCCAGAAGTGTCTTACAGAGATATATACCTGGTGTCAAAACAATGCCCTCAAGCTGAATGGCAAAGAATGCATAGTCATCCCCTTTGGGTAATACAAAGTGCACACAAATTACCACATAGGTGGTAATCCAGCATGTAGGGAGAAAGTAATTATGGCCCTGGGGACACAGGTAGATATTAAACTCACCTTTGATGATCACATGGCCAAAGTGTCTAGACATTCATTCAATGTAGGCCAACTAATGTCACCTAATGTAACACACTTCATATAGTCTGATGATGTCACCATCCTACAAATATACCTGTGGAAAAAAAAACCTCCAGTAATATGTATAGCGTGTCATGTTAATGCGTACTCCTGTAGTATCATGAAGTTGTTAGATAGGGGTTTGAATCCTGCACTTGGTAACTGTGTGTGTCCCCCTTAAGAAAGAAAAACCTACTAGGAGAGTAGTGAAACACCTCAAAAGTGGTAAAGTAACCTTTGTCAAGACTGATGATATCAGCATCCTACAAGTAAACCTGTGGAAAATAAAACTCTCACTAATCTGTATAGCGTGTCATGTTAATGTGTACTCCTTTAGTATCATGAAGTAGCTAGGTAGGGGTTTGAGTCCTGCACTGGGCAACTGTGTGTGTTCCCCTTGAGAAAAAACAACCATTTAGGAGAGTAGTGAAACACCTCAAAAGTGGTAATCTAACCATTGTCAACTCTGATGATGTCAGCATCCTACAAGTATACCTGTGGAAAATAAAACTCCCACTTAACTGTATAGCGTGTCGTGTTAATGCATACTCCTCTGGTATCATTAAGTAGTTAGGTAGAGGTTTGAATCCTACACCGGCCAACTGTGTGTGTGTTCCCTTTGGAAAAAATGCCCTTTTAGAAGACTAGTGAAACACCTCAAAAGTGGCAATGTAACCTTTGTCAAGTCTTATGATGTCAACATCCTACAAATATACCTGTGGAAAAGAATGCTCCCAGTAATCTGTATAGTGCATCGTGTTAATGTGTACTCCGGTAGTGTCATGAAGTAGTTAAGTAGGGGTTTGAATCTCGCACTAGACAACTGTGTGTGTGTGTGTGTGTGTGTGTGTGTGTGTGTGTGTGTGTGTGTGTGATCCCCTTAGGAAGGAGCAACCTTTTAGGAGAGTAGTGAAACACCTCAAAAGTGGTAATCTATCCTTTGTCAAGTCTGATGATGTCACCATCCTACAAATATACCTGTGGAAAAAAAGGGCTGACAGTAATGTGCATAGCACGTCATGTTAAGCGTACTCCTCTAGTGTCATGAAGTAGTTAGGAAGGGGATTAAATATTGCACTTGGTGAGTTTGTCAGCTGTATGTGTATGAGACTGTTGGTCAATGTGTTGTGGATTTTGCTTTTACCACTGTATGACATATCAGTATGCACTGCACATGTGAGCTAGTTGTGTGTCAAATGCATATCTGTACAGGTTACCTCAATGATTGCATGTGTGGGAACCCTGCTTTCTCCAAGAACACAGCTGTCATCCTTGCCAGACTGTGCTGCTGCTTCCCAGACCTTAGGTCACATCTGTATGCTTGTGACAAGGCCAGCCACTGCAGTGATCCCTGGCCTAGGTAATCTGTGTCACACAAAGTCATTATGATTCCTATTGGAATGCGTGAGTGAGGGTCTATGGCCGAGGTATATGTCAGACCAGTTCAAACGCAGAAAAGTCTGTCCATGATGACTATTCATAGGTGGAGAACAAACTGTGGATATGCATGCAGACCCCTTATTGCTTATGTGATCCACCAAGGGATTCCAGAATACCTTTGGAAATGTAATTAACAAAGGAGAGATGACATAACACTTGGTTGCATGTACACATCGGTACCTGTTCATCATGCTGGTGGCTACTACCTATGTGGTACTGTGAGGATAATATGTTCCTTATAGGTGGATGACAATGCTTAGTTTGGCTTATAGCTTTACAGCATGGGTTTGACAACAGGCATCTGTCTATATGACACCCTTGTGGCATGTGTGTGTCATCTGGAGAATGCATTATAGGCCACAGTGTGCATTACCAGACATGGACGGACATATCCCTACTGTGATTGCTTTTACCTAAGAGAGCTATATGGCAAACAGGAGTGGTCTCAGTAATGGGTGCATGTGAATACCAGTGGTTACTGGCATTGTATAGTACCTGAAGGATCCAAATGTTGCTGTGTGTCCTACATCTGTGTGTCAGTTGTCAAGACATCATCTAACGATTGGTTATGGTCAAGCTGTTGAAGTGATGTATACCACCAGAATGCAAAACAATGACAGATAGTAACAGTATCACCCACAGCACAGTGTCAAAACCATGTCATACACACATGTGTAGTCAGGTTCCAGAATGTGTGTAGCACAATGCATACTGGCCACCAATAGAAACTATGGTGTGTTACTGTGTAATACAGAGCATGTCACCCTGGCCATGTGTCCACTATGCACGTACATGCAGACAGTGCACCTCCACCATGTTCACAACTGTACTCCTGCAAATCTGTGCTACACACATCCCACACATACTGTCCACTCTCTAACACATTCTGCCAATACTGCACACATCAGCCAAGTGGCACGTGGCCAGACAATACACAATTGGAACCAACACTGGTGTAAACAACACTACAATGAAAATCATAGCTTTAATGCATCATGCCTGCTCAGCTACACCTTCAAGCATATCATTACACTCTACAGCTGACAACATGCTAACATTGCTATACTGCTATATAGATACCCTGTGCATCAGCACCATGGTAGCCTCTTCCTGCATCAATGTTACAGATGACAGGAGGCGGCACAGGTTTCATAATATGCACAGGGTGTGTTGTTGGTTCACCAGAGGCCTACAGTGAGCCATCCAATTGACATGTATGTGTGTGTGTGTGTGTGTGGGGGGGCAAGAATACTGTAATGGGCCAAAGTTGTTGTAATGTGTGTGGGTATGTGTTAGCCCTAGGTGTCTGGAGTATGTGTGTGTGTCTGCATGCATGCAGTTCCATCATGTGGCTGCCATATATGGGTATTTGTGGGACAGCCACAGACTGTACCTGTGAGGCTTTACAGATCACCGTTTCTGGCCACGGATACGGAACCTGTGCCTGGCAGGGGTGCTACTGACACTATCAGGTACTAAGCCAGACTGGGTACTATCCTCAGAGGTGGGTGGATGCACACTGGACACAGGTCCCTGCTGGGACTGTCCAGAGCCATGTGCATGTGGTCTTCTAGGACATTCTATGGACAGCCAACCCCCTACATTGCTGGGGCTGGTACGGGCACAACGGGAGCAGCTGTGGGTTGAGGGACATCCGCAGCAACTGCCAGCTGCTGATATTGCTGGCATACATCCACATCCACATCTCAACCATCCCGCACTGTTCTGACACATGGACATGACATTGTGGAGGATATCTAATGTCTCTCCCCAACGTCTATCAGTGACCTCGGTGTAATGTCGGATGGTACCTGCTATGTCATGGATACTGTCAATGACAGTGGTGTTATGGGCCCTCTGTGCCCCTAGTCCTTGTCTGGTGTACCGTTCCATACATGCCTGTGCCTCCATGACAGCCTGGAACATGCGTGACATTGTCAGACCTGTGGCACATCTGCCAGTGGCATGATGAGCAGCAGTGCTCCTACGAGAACCCCTGGACATCTGCCTATGTGGTACCCTTCCAGACATCTGGGTATGGCTGCTGTGTTGGGATGCATGTGCCATGGATACCACACTATCCTGGCCAATGCCAACAGTACGCTGTCCCTCAGCTATAGGCATTGGTGATGGATGTCTTGCCAGTATGACTGTATGCATGGATGTGGTGGACAGCTGTGTACTGTCAATTGGTGGCCCAATTACAGACCCTGACAAACACACCTGTGCCTCAACACACCTATCTACCTATCTTCATTATTACTATGTGGCTCAGTGACATCAGTTTCCCTGCTGCAGTGAACCAGCCCTAACACAGCACCTGTGGGAGGGAGACAGGAAACACACTTTACAACCTGTACATGATGGCACACATGCACACATGCACACATGCACACATGAACGCATGCATACATGCACACATGTACACATGAACACATGAACACACGGATACATGCACACATGCACACAAATACACTCCTCACTACAGCAGATACCCACACACACCACCAGCAATCCAAAACATACTTAATAGTGGTTGAAGGTGGGTTACAGTATCACAAGTTAAACAGTCATATCACACATGTCAGCATGCAGAAAGTTTGTTGCTCAAGACCACGCAGTGTGAGTGTAGACAGCCCGTGTTAGTAACAGTATACATGGCTTTGATGCATGTGTGTTGTTGTTCAGTGATTGGCCTCACAGCCACTCATTACATGGGTTTGTAAGGTGCCCAATAGGGAGCATTGACTAGCATGAATGTGTTATGTGTTGAAGAGTGTCGCACAGCCCAATGATAGGCCTCTACCCCTCAGGTATATTATGTGTACTGTGTGGGTGACATGTGGGATACTGAAGTGTGACCTTACAGCGGGTGTCTGGATACACTATGTGTAGCATGTTAAGGTGTACTGTGTATGACAAAGTTGTGTATGTTGTGTACATGTGTATCAACTATGCCTATCCAATATCTAGTACAGTGTTGCACAATTGTGTGTGCTGCTCTGTGTATTGCATGTGATTGAGGCAGCTACTGTCATTACTGAGATGTGCATAGTCTCACAGCAAACATGCACAGCATGCATTATGCGTAGGTGTGTTACATATACATGGCCTACACCTCACCTTTGACATGCACATTTCATTAGCAATATTAAAATTATAACACACTAATCAGCATTGACTGGCTGCCTTGCTGTCACACCAGAGGGACCTACAAGAATATGAAACAGTTTATCAGCAGCCACAACTGTGCCATTGCTGCTGTGAGTTTGCTAAACTACAGTAGTACAACAGTCAACAGTCACAGGCGTACAGATAATATTCCAAATATCTTTGCACAACACTATGCAGCACAACTGCTAAACACACGGTATACATGTCACATATGCATAATCTACCAATACAGATAACAGTAGTCTACAGATAGGTCATGTTACCTGCACGCTCCATGTCAACATGCTGGGTGGCTCCGGCCTCCATGATGACACATGTCAGTTGCTGTTCCTGTGGCTGGCCAGGAGCCACCACACTTAGGAGCAGCTCCTCCAATCTGGTGAGGGGGGGATGAATGCCAACCCCACCACCTGTGGCACGCTGTTGTCGACAGATATCAGATGCACTCCGCCAGACATGTCTAATTAAATCACTGCAGTGATGGCGCACCTGCTCATATGTCCGGTTATGCATGCATATGTCATTTATCCGATGAACGAGATCTTGCCACAGTGCAGTCCGCTCATGCTGGTCCTGGCTGGATCTAGAGAACAGCAGGTTGTAGTACTGCACCAGGCTGTTGTGTATTTCTGCCTCCTCTGCAGCTGTTTAACACAGGTTTCATTGGTGAGACATACCCCTGGAAGACAATTAAACAAGATGTGTGAGCAAGTCAAGTGGCACACTTAACATCCTAAAGTACAGATATCAATTACCTGCCATATTTTGCATCCGATTGGTTGTCAGAGGATAGACATGTTCAATACCACATATTAGTGCTCAGGCCACAACTGGCTGACAGTTCCTGCCACGCTTTATATATCAAACCATGTTCTGCACAGCAGCAAAGAGAAGCCAGTATGTAACACTATACACCAGTACATGGCACACTGTATGTGACACAATGCACCACCTAGCCACAGGAGGTATATATCAAGCTAATGCATAAAGAAAGGTGTCATCCATTGCAATGAATGTAAAATACAGTTACTTACCAGTATACCACAGTAGTCCTTGATGCCAAACCCCTGCCTAACATATGTGCACAGTTGTTGATATAGGTGGCATACTGCTGTACTAGACTATACATGTTGCTAGATACACACGTATACCCTGTAACACAGATATGATTGAGGGCATGGTACAGGCATAATTACACACACATCAGACATACATACAACACACAAATGTATGCCAACCCAGATGAGCTTTACCTGTGTACCATACAGTACTGTGTGTCACTACTTACAAAACCGTATGCCTGAGGTATGTAATCTGTGAGGACTACAGGGAACACACAAAACAGTGTTTCCAAGCAATGTGAACATACACCATACTGTACTGTTTAGGTCTACAGCTTCAGGTAGTACTATAGTTCATATGGGAGTTGGATTCATCAGCAGTACCACCCACTAAGCATACATGTATTGCTTTAGCCTACAATGGGACACCACAGTCGACAACAAGGGACTATGTCACACCGTATGCCATACTACTTTTTCTGCCTAGCAATAGCATACACATCTTTTGCTGGGATCACAGCTAGGACACAAACTACCATGACAGAAACAATTTCACACTAAGTTATCACACCTTTACAGACCTTGCACACATTCACCAACACATTCACCATCACACACAGTCAACCTCACATAGCAGTTATTGCACTAAGTACATATGTGTGTGCATTGTGCCATGGGTAGGTAATGTGCTATTGGTCCTAGGGCCTACAGCAGGCTAGCCATACACTACCCTGGTCTTTGACACACATGTAATTTAATTTCACTTGCCCCTGTCAACCAGAGGGGATTCCCGGTGTATATTTCCTATCTCCCAAACAATCATCATTAGTATTTATGACAAATGCTAATGAGGAGCTGTGTTTGCTATTGATAGGTGGCTTGTTCCAGAGTATGGCATGTCTCTTAGTTAGGACTCTATCCCTCCAGCATGTGCTGTTTAGTGAGCTGACAAGGTGTAGGGCCCTAGAGCATGTATCTGGGAGGGATTGTAATATGTTTACGTGGAGGATGTCCTACAGGTATGGGTGTGACATAGCTCTGTATGTTAGGCAGAGGTCACTTCTGGATAGGCAGTATGCAACACAGTGTAGCTGTGGTTTTGTGAGTCGATCTGCATAGGGCATCTGTTTGAGGCCGGTATTACTCTTTGTGAAGTATGTCTGTGGCCTTTCCAGTTGCTGTAGTTGGCATTGTACTCTCTAATGGGTTTTAAGTGTGATGAGTAGAGGGGAACACTGACCTATATTTCCCTAGATGACACACCTTTTCTGACGATGTGCACCACATAGACTGAGTACATGACTAGTGTGGCACTGTGATTATCAAAGGGGAGGCTACTGTCCACCTGTGTCCCATGTTCCCTTATCACACCTTCAGTGTTAGGTAGACTACCACCTATGTGGTAGTTAATGGATGCAGTGTTCTGGCAAGAAGGGATGGTACTGCAGTGTCAACACTGAGCTTCAGTCCATACCTTGGTCACCAGGCACCTGTCGCAGTAAGTATGCCCCATGTCTCTCTCCCTCTGTCTATATATCTATCTATAGTTGAGAACACATCTGACACAGATATCCTTCAGAAAGGTCTTATAGAAACAGAAAACTGGTGCCAGAACCATGGCCTAAAGTTAAACGCCAAAAAATGCATAGTCATACCCTTCGGGAAAAACAAGGTTACCCCTAGCTACCATATAGGCGGCAACCAACTAAGCACAGAAGAGGTTATCAGGGATCTGGGTACCCAGGTTGACAGTAACCTTTCATTTGACACTCACGTTGCCAAAGTAGTTAGGAAGACCTTCTACATTTCCCACCTGATCATGAAGGGTTTCGCATCTAGATCAAGGGAAGTCATCGTCCCCCTGTACTCATCACTCATCAGGCCAATGATTGAGTACAATGCCTCATTCGGAATGTATCTGACACGACACCTGCAGCAACTGGAAAGGCCCCAAAAGTTCCTCACCAAAAGGATAAAGGGTCTCAAAAATATGTCCTATGCTGCCCGACTGAAGGAACTTCAGGTCTACTCAGTCGCTTACCGTCTGCTCAGAGGTGACCTGTGCCTGACATACAAGGCCATGTCAAATCCAGAATTGATGAACATGCTTCACCTCAAAAAATCTAGACCCCTCAGAACTACAAGGGCAGGAGACTTAAACCTTGACACGGTTATTAATAGGACATGCTGGAGGGACAGATTCATCACACAGAGACTCCCTATGCTGTGGAACAAAATCCTGGTACATGTGAGGCAGAGCACCTCGCTGGCTTTGTTCAAGAGAAATCTTGACCAATGGATGGGAGATCGCAGATATACCCCAGGGATTATCTCAGTGTCATTGCTGGACAGAGGCAGAGCAAAATAATGGGCATAGCATCCTCCAAACTAAGGGGGTGGTGAAAGCCACAAAACTCTGGCTAGGCTTATAAATGCCTTTGGGCAGATAGCCTAGTATGAACCTATGAACCTATGAACCTATATATATCTATCTATCTATCTATCTATATATATATATATATATATATATATATATATATATATATATACACACATACATATAAACATCCATTGCTGTACATATAGATGTACATATAGGCACGTATACAGTCCACCATTCATGGTGGGAATATCAATTATGCGACAGTTGTGAGATATACAGTTATGTAATAATATTACACAGTGTTGTGCAGACTGCATTGAAGGTATCCTCAGCCCATGTAGCTTTAGCAGGCCTCACTGGCTGCAACACTACAAAACTGACAGAGCATACCCACAGCGTTTAACCACCACATGTCATATACCAGCACTGCATGCTGTTTTCTTTGCCACACACTACAACCTACATAGAAATATGCACATAACAACCTTCAACAACGTATAAACATATATATATATATATATATATATATATATATATATATATATATATATATATATATATATATATATATATATATATATATATATATATATATATATATATATATATATATATATATATATATATATATATATATATATATATATATATATATATATATATATATATATATATATATATATATGTGTATATATATATATATATATATAGGGTTAGGGTTTGGGTATATATATATATATATATATATATATATATATATATATATATATGTATATATATATATATATATATATATATATATATATATATATATATATATATATATATATATATATATATATATATATATATATATATATATATATATATATATATATATATACACCCTTCACAAACAGTTGCAGTATGTCCCTTGCCCTATGCACATGTACAGATACATATAGATATGTAGTGCTGCCACTAATGGATGATTCACAGTATGTAGAGTACTCTTCATAAACATCTACTACATGCCAGCAAATACATATGTGTTACATACATTTCCTTTGTATTGCTCTGTTCCATCTGTTTTTAAAGGAAATCATTTTTTTTCCTCTGTCTGTTGCTGTTGCTCTTTCTTTTTCTGTGCCTCTCTGTTTCTGTCTCTTTGTCTGTCTTTGTCTGTGTCTCTTGCTGCAATGAGATTATTGCATGTGTGGACAGCAAGTACAGCCTGCTTTTCTAGGTATCTGCACATGTGCATGTGATGGCCTCTCCTCCAATTGGTGCCCACCATTCACTAATTGCATGCAGCCTGCGGTGTGGTAATTGCAGTACTCACTGTCATAGCAGCCCACTGCTATAAAATGCTAGGTTAGGTAGGCATAGCCCTTTCAGCTTTCCAAAGTGGGGCCCATGCTTGTTTCCTGTGGACACTGTTGTGTCAGTCAGAAGGTTGGTATACTTCTTATATCTGAAGCTAGGGTTGTAGCCAGTGATTTGCATGTTGTACTCAAACGTGAATGTTGCTGCTTCTAGTACACACTTGTCAGTGTAGAATTTTACTCACCCATCCAAATGCTTACACAAGATACAGGGGAGTATGTACTTTCTTTTCTAATTAGACAATTAACTGCCATACAAAAGTCGTTATTGCAATGTATTCCTCTGGCACATGAACTGTTTGTGAACTACTATATTGTAAATATTAATTACCTCACTTCTGAACAGTTTGTTGTTTATTTGTGTTGACATTAGCACATGCTGCTTATGACAACTGGACACATTTCAGTACTGAGTATGCCTACCTACATCCTTGGTAGAGCCTGAATACTCAGATATATTGTTCTTTTGGGTAGGGGTGCAGAAGTACAGAGAGCATTATATATTATTGTGTGATGTTTATCTTGCTGAACATACAGGGTTGCTGTGTACCTGTTAGTCTAACAAGGCAAGTAGTCTGTCTGCGTAGCTCCCACTTGTGGACATATCCAGATGGTAGCCAGAGGTTAGCCTATTATTCTTTGTCTGTGCACCACACCAGTCTTTTCTGCACTGGAACAATGGCATTGTCACAGTTGGTTGCTGCCAGTACATGGCTACATCCTTTGATATTTCTGTGTTGTACTCCTACTTAAGGGTATGCTTGTGGGACTCATTCCAAAGCTATTTGCAGAGTGTGTAACAGCAGAAAAGCTGAAATGCCTGTGTGTTTCTGTCTCTGCCAGGCCTCTGATACACTCAGGTATGTATTTGAACAGCCTCAGCGAAAGGTACATATAAGTGGGGTACACCTGTAATATATTACAGACATTAAGTTGAGACTGTGAGAGAATCAGAGCATATGTATTAATACACCTTTTCTGACGTACATGCAGTGTGTACTTTTACTTATTGACATTATTCATTCCGTGTAATTCCCCACTTTTCGGCCTAACATCAGTAATTTTCAGAGGGATTCTGAGGGACACAGCTAACATTTGTTTACGAATCAGGGACATCCCTGAAAAGCATTCACAGTTGGGAAGTATGGCCTCTGCCCTATTCAAATATGCCAGTGTTTATCCTGGTCTGATACTGTGTGGGGTTTGTAACGTGCTACTGTAACATTATTTCCTGCTAGAATGGCTGGTTCTCCTTTCACAGTCATGTCATGCAATTCCACAACAACTGCTGGTAAAGATCCAGAGAACAAGATTTGTGTTATGGCATTCCTATTTTCCCTTTACATTCACTCATTGTAATGCATGGTATATTTATTACAGCACCAATTTTCTGTATGTTTACTGTGGCTTAATGGTACTTCATGCAGTGTTCTGGCAAGAAGGATGGTACTGCAGTGTCAACACTGAGCTTCAGTCCATACCTTGGTCACCAGGCACCTGTCGCAGTAGTATGCCCCATGTCTCTCTCCCTCTGTCTATATATATCTATCTATAGTTGAGAACACATCTGACACAGATATCCTTCAGAAGGGTCTTATAGAAACAGAAAACTGGTGCCAGAACCATGGCCTAAAGTTAAATGCCAAAAATGCATAATGTCTCGCCGGAAAAACAAAGTTACCTAGCTACCATATAGGCGGCAACCAACTAAGCACAGAAGAGGTTATCAGGGTACCCAGGTTGACAGTAACCTTTCATTTGACACTCACGTTGCCAAAGTAGTTAGGAAGACCTTCTACATTTCCCACCTGATCATGAAGGGTTTCGCATCTAGATCAAGGGAAGTCATCGTCCCCCTGTACTCATCACTCATCAGGCCAATGATTGAGTACAATGCCTCATTCGGAATGTATCTGACACGACACCTGCAGCAACTGGAAAGGCCCCAAAAGTTCCTCACCAAAAGGATAAAGGGTCTCAAAAATATGTCCTATGCTGCCCGACTGAAGGAACTTCAGCTATACTCAGTAGCTTACCGTCTGCACAGAGGTGACCTGTGCCTGACATACAAGGCCATGTCAAACCCAGAATTGATGAACATGCTTCACCTCAAAAAATCTAGATCCCTCAGAACTACAAGGGCAGGAGACTTAAACCTTGACATGGTTATTAATAGGACGTGCTGGAGGGACAGATTCATCACCCAGAGACTCCCTATGCTGTGGAACAAAATCCTGGTACATGTGAGGCAGAGCACCTCGCTGGCTTTGTTCAAGAGAAATCTTGACCAATGGATGGGAGATCGCAGATATACCCCAGGATTATCTCAGTGTCATTGCTGGACAGAGGCACAGCAAAATAATGGGCATAGCATCCTCCAAACTAAGGGGGTGGTGAAAGCCACAAAACTCTGGCTAGGCTTATAAATGCCCTTGGGCAGATAGCCTAGTATGAACCTATGAACCTATGAACCTATGAACCTATATATATCTATCTATATATATATATATATATATATATATATATATATATATATATATATATACACACATACATATAAACATCCATTGCTGTACATATAGATGTACATATAGGCACGTATACAGTCCACTATTCATGGTGGGAATATCAATTATGCGACAGTTGTGAGATATACAGTTATGTAATAATATTACACAGTGTTGTGCAGACTGCATTGAAGGTATCCTCAGCCCATGTAGCTTTAGCAGGCCTCACTGGCTGCAACACTGCAAAACTGACAGAGCATACCCACAGCGTTTAACCACCACATGTCATATACCAGCACTGCATGCTGTTTTCTTCCACACACTACAACCTACATAGAAATATGCACATAACAACCTTCAACAACATATATATATATATATATATATATATATATATATATATATACACATATATTTATATATATATATATATATATATATATATATATATATATATATATATATATATATATATATATATATATATATATATATATATATATATATATATATGGGTCACCTTTAAAAAGCAAGCGTTTGCCCGAAGCGAATCTGGCGGGGCGAGAATGCAGCATGAGATGAAAATACATACGGAAAGGTGCGATCGGTGAGGATTTAGTGTTAGGAGCGGACAGGTAAGTGTCATAAGGTGAGGACTGTGGGTTAAGGGGTGAGTTAAGTGAGTTAGGGTTAGGGTGCAGGTAGGTGTGTGTGTGTGCGATGGTGAGGGACTGTGGGTTAGGGACTCGGTAAGTGTCACGATGAGGAGGATTTAGTGTTAGGGAGTGGACAGGTAAGGGTGTGCGATAGTGAGGGACTGTGGGTTAGGGGTGGGTTAAGTGAGTTAGGGTTATGCAGGTAGGGTAAGTGTCTATACAGTGTCGGACCTTAGGGTTAGGGTTTGGGTTAGGGATAGTGCATATGTTATGTAGTGTACTGTGTTGATGTAATGGTTTTCGGTGTTTATTGTCGGCGTTTTATGTTTCTTTCGTTTGTTCGTTATATACTTCGAGGTTTTAAAGGTGATCCATATATATATATATATATATATATATATATATATACACCCTTCACAAACAGTTGCAGTATGTCCCTTGCCCTATGCACATGTACAGATACATATAGATATGTAGTGCTGCCACTAATGGATGATTCACAGTATGTAGAGTACTCTTCATAAACATCTACTACATGCCAGCAAATACATATGTGTTACATACATTTCCTTTGTATTGCTCTGTTCCATCTGTTTTTAAAGGAAATCATTTTTTTTTTCTTTTCTCTGTCTGTTGCTGTTGCTCTTTCTTTTTCTGTGCCTCTCTGTTTCTGTCTCTTTGTCTGTCTTAGTCTGTGTCTCTTGCTGCAATGAGATTATTGCATGTGTGGACAGCAAGTACAGCCTGCTTTTCTAGGTATCTGCACATGTGCATGTGATGGCCTCTCCTCCAATTGGTGCCCACCATTCACTAATTGCATGCAGCCTGCAGTGTGGTAATTGCAGTACTCACTGTCATAGCAGCCCACTGCTATAAAATGCTAGGTTAGGTAGGCATAGCCCTTTCAGCTTTCCAAAGTGGGGCCCATGCTTGTTTGCTGTGGACACCGTTGTGTCAGTCAGAAGGTTGGTATACTTCTTATATCTGAAGCTAGGGTTGTAGCCAGTGATTTGCATGTTGTACTCAAACCTGAATGTTGCTGCTTCTAGTACACACTTGTCAGTGTAGAATTTTACTCACCCCTCCAAATGCTTACACAAGATACAGGGGAGTATGTACTTTCTTTTCTAATTAGACAATTAACTGCCATACAAAAGTAGTTATTGCAATGTATTCCTCTGGCACATGAACTGTTTGTGAACTACTATATTGTAAATATTAATTACCTCACTTCTGAACAGTTTGTTGTTTATTTGTGTTGACATTAGCACATGCTGCTTAAGACAACTGGACACATTTCAGTACTGAGTATGCCTACCTACATCCTTGGTAGAGCCTGAATACTCAGATATATTGTTCTTTTGGGTAGGGGTGCAGAAGTACAGAGAGCATTATATATTATTGTGTGATGTTTATCTTGCTGAACATACAGGGTTGCTGTGTACCTGTTAGTCTAACAAGGCAAGTAGTCTGTCTGCGTAGCTCCCACTTGTGGACATATCCAGATGGTAGCCAGAGGTTAGCCTATTATTCTTTGTCTGTGCACCACACCAGTCTTTTCTGCACTGGAACAATGGCATTGTCACAGTTGGTTGCTGCCAGTGCATGGCTACATCCTTTGATATTTCTGTGTTGTACTCCTACTTAAGGGTATGCTTGTGGGACTCATTCCATAGCTATTTGCAGAGTGTGTAAAAGCAGAAAAGCTGAAATGCCTGTGTGTTTCTGTCTCTGCCAGGCCTCTGATACATTCAGGTATGTATTTGAACAGCCTCAGGGAAAGGTACATATAAGTGGGGTACACCTGTAATATATTACAGACATTAAGTTGAGACTGTGAGAGAATCAGAGCATATGTATTAATACACCTTTTCTGATGTGCATGCAGTGTGTACTCTTACTTATTGACATTATTCATTACGTGTAATTCCCCACTTTTCGGCCTAACATCAGTACTTTTCAGAGGGATTCTGAGGGACACAGCTAACATTTGTTTACGAATCAGGGACATCCCTGAAAAGCATTCACAGTTGGGAAGTATGGCCTCTGCCCTATTCAAATATGCCAGTGTTTATCCTGGTCTGATAATGTGTGGGGTTTGTAAAGTGCTACTGTAACATTATTTCCTGCTAGAATGGCTGGTTCTCCTTTCACAGTCATGTCATGCAATTCTACAACAACTGCTGGTAAAGATCCAGAGAACAAGATTTGTGTTATGGCATTCCTATTTTCCCTTTACATTCACTCATTGTAATGCATGGTATATTTATTACAGCACCAATTTTCTGTATGTCTACTGTGGCTTAATGGTACTTCATGCAGTGTAGTGTGTCCAAGGTCTGGGGTTGGAGACTGACAGAGGTGTTTTATTTTGCTGCTCAGCAGAACAAGGGCCCTGCCATGCAGAGTGACTAAGGCACTTTTAAGCAGTTGTAAGTGGGTTTGCGTGGGTTTGCACGATGCTTAGCAATACTTAGCTAAGCGTACACATGCGCACACTCGCTCAAACCCACTAACTACTGCTTAAAAGTGCTTACTCCTGCTAACCCCTGCGCTAATTTCTTTGAAAGAAAAGAAAATGGGGAGATAGAAAAGTGGTGAAAAAGGGGGCACAAAGAGAGAAAGACAGTAGGGAAACCAGTTTGGAATGTGCAGGACGGGTATAGGGAAGGTCCATAGCTGCCCATTTCTTTACCAGCAACAGCTGTGCATATGTTAGAAATTTGGAGTGAAATTTGAAACCTTCCACCCCTGAGAGAGGGGGGAGAACAGCAAAGTATGTTGTACTGCCAATTATAATTATCAGTTTACATGTCCAGTGGACGTGTGCGAAATGGGCAGCTATGTATGGGGCATAATTTTTTTGTGGGAACAGATTGCCCTTTTTTTTTTCAGGTGAGGGTGGAATGTGAGTTAGAGGAAGTAGGTATATTTGGGGAAGTAGGTTGGGGAGGTAAACAAGATAAACAAGACACATACAGGGGCAGAATATGACACATGGGGTGGATGAACACAATTGACAGGGATGGATGTTTGGAAATCGCAAGCCCATGAGCCCACAGATGGTAACAGTGGAACTGAGATCCTCACCCATGGGCAGTCACCACAGCACCTTCATAGCCCCGAGGGTGGCTGTGCTTGGGGCTGTGTACGAGGGGCAAACTCACTCATGAGTCATGCCACTGTTGCCTCGAGCTGGCATAGGGGATCACTGACTGAACGCTGGATCTCCCTAAGCACCACAGCCCGGACCCTTCGGAGGGTGACAGGAGGCCCTTCTCTGCCCATGCTTGCATGGGGGGAATGAGCCCCATCCACTGCAGCGCTTCCACCTGAAGGTGGCACAGGACCAACAGAGGAGGGGAGCCCGGGCTGGGCACCAGACCTGCTGGTGCCAGGTGCAATCACCAGCTGAGGAGGGACAGGTGGGTCCGCTGGGGCCGGCCTTCCCATACATTCTGTATTTAGGTGTATTTAATTACAACATAGACAACAACATCCCAAATTAGTTGTAACAGCATGCAGTAATATTCCCATTAACCCAACACACCAGGGTTCCAACAGTTGAACAGCAAGCATAACACATGCATATATTGAATGACAGTGGATATTCCAACAGCATGCAGGGATGATTGGTGGCAACAGACCACCAAGATTGTGGTGATTGAACAGGGCACATGCATCAAAGTAATTGCAGATTTTTTTAGAACAATAGGACATATGTCCCAACAAATGTTTTGAGATTAGACATACCCATTGAGGTGTGGAATTGCATTGTTTATGCACATACAGTAGGGTGTAAAAAGATACCTCCAATAACATCTTATAAGTACTTTTAGTCTACACTACATTCCTATTGACTGCAGTTGTATATCCCCTACATGTATTATTACACTAAGCAGCATGCATTAGGTTGTGTAATAGGTTTGGCTAGTTCAGTATATACCTGACCTATATCTGACATACTAACTATCCAAGATTCAGATGTTACTGCGACATAGTTATATATTTTATTTATATTTATATATCTACATATCTGGATGTGTTCACGTGACATTTTCAGTTACATTTCTACAGAAACCTACATTTCATGTAGCACACTCACATTTCTGGAGAACACATTAACAAGCTACTCATGTGCCAGATTTACCTATGCATGCCAGCCATTAACCAACTGTTGAGGACTGTATATATGCTTCACAGCTACTTGCACTTCCTTCATCCATTTTATATGGGACTGCCCAACTGTGGGTTGACAGCACTTAATACAACAGTACTATTTATATAATGCAACGGTACAACAACATTTCAAGTAAGTGACAAAGACACACTCCAAGTATTATACCTTTATTAATTACATTACACACTTTTCCACAGGCTCTCTCATTTATTTGATATTACAGTGCATACAGAAGACTTATTCAAGATGTATTATACCTTTATTAATAGGATACAGCACTCTTTTTCAGGCTCGCTCACTTATTTTATATAACAGTATATGCAGAGATATTATTCTGGACTTATTTTACCTTTATTAATGGGTTACTACACTCTTTTTCTGGCCCTCTGACTTATTTTATATAACAGTGCATGCAGAGAAATTATTCAGGGCATTTTATGGCTTTATTATTGGGCTACAACACTTTTTTTCAGGCTCTCTCACCTATTTTCTATAATAATACATGCAGAATAATTACTAACCTGCCTGGTGGCGCAGCCTTAGCAGCCTATCAGCATAGGCTTGCTGATTTGCAGCACGGACACCTGCAGCTGTGAAGTAAATGAAGGGATATTGAGACATACCTATCCATTATATAGACTAAATTACATACTTCATTCCATGGCTACCTACTCAGTAGTGGGGCATCTTGCATGTCATGGGCCCCCTGCATCCATCGGTTAACTAGGACCTGCTTCCATCTCTTCAGGTCTGCATGGTGGTGACGGACCTGCTCACCAGTCCAAGGGAAGCCTGTGGCACTGGTGAGATCATGAGCTAACTGGTTCCAAGCCTCTGCTTTGTACTCCATCCCTTGGAACTGGCCCTGCAGGAGTCTTGATTCATGATGGTGGACAAGGAGCCAAACCATGTATTTTGACTCCTCGATGCCCCAGCATTGCGCTCAAAAGTGTGTACCCTCTCCAGCACCAGCCATTCCAACTGCAGATGGGAGCTTCAATCAGTTATGGCGAGTATTCCCACCTATGGAGCTTAAATATGCCACATCTTTGTGCGAAAGCTCTACCACTACACAATTGCTATTTGGCTTGATTTGCATAAACATTTCTTATTATGCTCTTCGTTGTTAACATTGCTAACTGCAGATAAGCAATGGGCACACCCATGCACACACACGCAAATACGGGCAGCTATATCGGGAATTATAAAAAAATAAATAAATAATTTACATTTTACATTTACAAAGGGTTTTAGTGTGTGGGGATGTGTACTGTTTGCTATGTGTGCATTTCAGCGGACTCGCTCCTTGCATTTCTCATTTTCACTTTGTATGGTTGCAGGGGCGTGGATATTTGGACTGCTCGGCAGTCTGACATGCCCCCTGCAGTCTTACACGCTCCATGAAAGCCTTCCAGTTGAGTCAGAGCACTCATGCATATGCATGACACGCTGACATCGTAGGCTTAAACGGCAGTCTCTGAGTAAGACTTGGTTAGTCTTACTCAGAGGATTACTGAATCCCGGCCTATATGTATATATTTATATATATTTTTTGATTGCCGAATGGACTAAGGTTGATATATTTCCAGCCATGTAGTATATTGTCTTGGATAAAATCACAGACTTAATAATCTACTTAATAATCTGGTTAAATAAGAGGTACTACATCATTATAAATTTTATTTAAAGTACATAAGGGTTGTATTATTATGACAGCTACTAAGTAGGGCAGGACCAGCTCAAATGTCACACTGATGTGGGGAAGGGATGTGAATTTAACATGTGTACCAATAACACTTTGGTTTATAGCACAATACACCACTCCCTTGCCTGATAAAAAGTGTATATATATATATATATATATATATATATATATATATATTTAGAAAGCTTGTGAGGAAACTATTACTCTATTTTTGTTTTACTTGGACCGCTTGCCTGTATCTGCATACTTAATAAAGGATTTTCGTCTGGAAACAGACTGCCTGCCTTGCTTGGATTACTTTCGAATACTTAGTAATTCTGTACAATTATACACTTTTTATTATTTTTTTTTACTTATGACAAATTTAAGTTCGCTGCTTCTACTACTTTTATCTGAGCTGATTAATATACAGTGATTAACTAGAGATATATGTTCTGAAATCTTCCACACAGAGACGTTTCTTACACTCTTTTATGATGACATCATCCGGATGGGGGATGGTCTACTAAGAATGGCTTTGGTTTAGGATTGCAGACTATGAACATGTACTGCCATATCTCTCAATATCCCTAAATTTGGCTTAAATTTTATCTCTGTCCCTCTTAATCCCACCTAAACGTGGTGATTTTTTCAAGAAAAGCTGATGAATTACACTTAATAAGTAATAACAATAATTAGAGTTACCAACGTCTTTTACTTTAGACAATATATATTCACTCATGTTCTATTATTTTGTCATTGTCTCATGTTAATAATACTAATATATGAAAAGTGTCACAGAGTGTCTCTGATTATTTCTGGATTTGTCTATGATTCTGTTGGGATTTGTCCCTGATTGGTTGAGAGCTATGTGTGTGCTGCTCGTGTATCTAAACTGTTTTTAAATTACATTCTTGTCAGCACTGTGTTCTGAAAAATTAACAGTAATTGAGATAATCCATTCCTGAGACAGTCTGAAAGTGTCATCTAACATACAGCTTCTGTGAAAAGAATCATACCTGTTGCTGTACATTATGGAACCAGAAAGGTATGTGTGTGGACTATTATTCTTTGTGAGACTGCACATCACTAGGTAAATACATACAACTTCCCTACCCTTCATTACAGCTGTTAGTGTGCCCATCATAGCCCCTCAAAACTTAGAAGTTAATTCTTTTCTTCTACTGACTTCAGGATTTCATGACAAACCAGTCCTTCATAGCATTTTATTTTTTTTTCCATAATAAATTTTTATTGATATATATTTTCAAAATACAATAAAATCACACACATAATTCACTACTATTACTATCAAAACTATATACAATATCTACATGAAATGCTTCCATATAAAAATCTTCATTATTCCAAAAAAGAAGACACCAGGGAAGAAAGACAAAGCCAAAACATTTGTAGAAGTACTTTGCGTCCATACATATCATACATATTTTCAAAACATTGTTTCCTCCACATATTCATCCAAACTTTAATATATTCCTAATAACAGTATTATGCTAATATAATGTTAAAAACCTTTTCCCATATTTTCGGGTTATTAATATTTTTGTTACTTTGCTTCAGGAGTAATTTATGTGCTAATATATGCTTTATAGCCACAAGCTTGAAATTATCCCATGAATGTCTTATCTGGTTCTAACCAATTTGTAGCTATATATAACTTCATCAGCAAAAAAATATTCATACATATTATAGTTTGTGACCTAGAGAGCTCTCTTGGAGGAACATGTAGAATCATAAATTCCCATGATAACGTTGAACTTTGATAACCCATCTTTTGTAGTTGTGTTCTAAGAGAGTTTCAAAGTTTATATATACACTTGCAGCTCCAGAACATATGAAGAAGATCCGCCGTTTGATTTGTGCAATATGGACAAGTTGGAGAATTCCTAGGATTAAATTTATATAACCTAAGACGAGTATAATAAGCATTATTCCAAATCATCAACTGCGTATACATCAACTTTTGAAAAGAGACCGATTTTATTGTTAAATCAATTGCTTTTAATACCTGATTATCTGCTACTGTCATTTTGTTTACCCAATACCCTGACAACAGAATTGTATCCTGGAATTTTAAATCTTTAATTAATTTATTTGTTGTTGTTATAAATTTGACCTCCTGTTGGAGAGCCTGCCACAATTCAGAGCATTTATCCCCAATTCCAACTACCGGTTTAAAGTTTTCAAAGTGACTCAGAGCAAGTTCTCTGATTTGTCTCATGACAACCATATAACTCTTAGGAAGATTCAATTCCTGCCTAACTTGCAAAGCCGATAAATGAAATTTATTAAAAACATCAATCAGAGTCAAATTAACTATTAATGGGAATTTACTAAGATCAATCAACTGATTATTTAGTTTAAAATTGGGATTCCTATGGAAAGGCTGAAAAACCATCATATATCTATCGAATCATCACCAACATGTTAATTAGTGAATGCACCTTCACATACTTAATAATTAAGCTTAAAATACAGAAATAAACGAAAACGAACCAAAACAAAAAGCAGAGAAATGGGGAAACCTTGTCAAAAGTACCACATTAACTTTCAACTTTAAAAATTGCAGATAACAATATAAATACATCAATGAATGACATGTTAGTCAGAACTTGCAACTATATAAAGGAATGTTAACGCTTTAAAACACATAGCATTACATTCCGAATATTAAATGTAAATACTCATATAACTAAAAATAATGAATATACATAATAACAACTAAAACTCAAATAAAAATCAATAATTGACTAAAAATCAATAATTGACTTTATACAACCTTCATATGAGGGTATATTGTATAAGTATGTCCAAATAGCACTAACACCTTATGGCCTTACATACTTACAGTATACACATGTACATATTCTTATGAATGTGTGTGTGCATGTAAAAAATAGTACATACAAGAATGAACTATACGTAAACTTACATAAACAAATGTCACAATGTACAATCTATACACTGAACATATAGTGGTATCACTTATACAACTCATATACCCAACTCAATACCTCTAAACCGGAAATTGTTTACTCAATCAATCAAGAAGAAAGGGGGTTTATCGTTTAAGGGCTAAATATTTAAGTAAACACCCAATCGAAACATGGTCATTAAGTCCTGGGTAAATGTAGGAAGCTGTACGAATTTGCCAATACAATTCTTCCATCTCCAATTGTGTTTGCCATGGGCCACCCCTATCATCTGGCCTGATTTGTTTCAAGGCCGTAAATTTAAAATGGTGGTCTTGGTATAATATAACGTGCTTAGCCAGGGCATTTGACTCATCTTGTCTAGTGATGGCATATTGATGCTCGTATATGCGTTTCTTGAGCTTCCGCTCAGTTTTACCTATATAGTATGCGGCACATGTTTGACACATTGCAGCATATACCACCCCACTAGTGTGACAGTTAGCCTTGACCTTAATACAACGGAGGAAATCCCCTAACTGGACTCTTGGGTTAGTGCAAATATACCTACATTGGTTGCAACTACCGCATTTGTTGATACCATTACTATTGCGGGAACCTTGAGGAGGACGTGATTCAAGAAGGGTTTTTAAGCTTTTCCCCCTCCTAAAGGTAATTTGAGGCTTTTCACCATGTCTGTTGATAGTCCCAATGTCCTCTTTCATGAACGCCCAGTTTTTATTTAGGACAGACCTAATTTGTGTGTGGTTAATACTAAATGTACACAAAAATCTTGTTGTCCATCCAATCTTAGGGGACCTTTCGGAGATTTCACCCGTGTAAGCACTACTAGGCCCTACAACCTCATCAACAAAATTAGATGTTTGATCGTGCTGGCTGGTGGATGCAAGAGGTGGGGAACAAACAGGCGATGGTGAAAGAATGGGCTTGAAATGACCACTTACCCTTTTATGAATGACCTCAAATTTAACTTCTTGTACAAGCTGGAGGGGGTAACCTCGCTTAAGAAACATGTCACTAAGCTGATCACATTCTTTCAAAAAATCTCCCATTTCCGATACCATTCATGCAGCCCTGACCATTTGCCCTTTCACCACCGCCTTCTTTTGGTGGAAGGGGTGGCAACTCGAGAAATGTAGAAAAGCATTCGAGTAGGTAGGTTTACGATATATGACACTTGAAAATTTCTCACCAACTAAATCTTTGGTTAACAGGATATCCAAATAACTAATACTCAACTCTTGAAAATTGTATGTGAACTCTAAAAACGTCATGGTTTTAGTCAGAAATTCTAAAAATAAAGACACATTTTCTGGGGGACCTTTCCAGAGAATGAACATGTCGTCCTGGTAACGAGTATACCAGGCGACATTGGAAGAAAATATTTCTGTTGGAAAAATAAACTTTTTCTCCCAATAGGCCAGCACGACATTTGCGAAACTGCCACCACACGGTGACCCCATTGCTACTCCAGATTTCTGCAAGTAAATTTCCCCATCAAACATGAGGAAGTTGTTGGACAAATATACCACATCATTATTTATATTCAGATCATACATGAAATCCCTAACCCACTCGATACCAATTGCTTGAGGGATGACGGTGTACAGGTCTTTGATATCAATGGTTAACAACCGATAATCTGCTTTAAAGGGGATCTTACTTAAATTTTCCAAAAAACTCCATGAATCCTTGCAAATTTGATCTTGTTGATTTATGCATGGCCTTAAAATGCTGTCCACATATTTAGCACAAGCATATGTGACAGATCCTCTTCCGTCCACTATTGGGCGGAATGGAGGTTCTGACAAGGATTTATGGATTTTGGGAATTCCAAAAAGAACTGGAATCCTTGGTGCCAACATTGTGAGGTACTGATGTAACTCAGTGTCAATTATTCTCTCAAGAAACAGATCTTCCAGAGTGCTGCGGATCTTATGGTGTGCCATGTTAATCTCATTTTTATTAACCTTTTGATAAGAGTCAGTATTAAGAAGTACCATAATTCTCTCTACATAGAGGAATTGGTCCATTAGGACTAACCCACCCCCCCTTATCTGGCTTCATTACTCTAATGTTACAATCATGTAAGAGTTTAATGAATTCGCGTTGGGATTGTGTGATGTTTAAAACATGGTGGGGACTATTGCTTTTACTCCTATTCAAAGCCCTAAGGTCCAAATCACAAGCCCTTTCAAAAATACACAAAGAATCATTAAGGGGCGGATCAAAAACACTAGAAACCCTCAGGTGGGGTTCACAGGATGTACAATCCCCCATAAGAAGTTTGAGGTTAAGTTTCCTAACGTACAACTTAAGGTCCGTTATGCACTTGACTAAGTCAAAGCTAGAATTGCGAACAAAGGATAAACCTTTCGAGAACAACTGAAGCATATCAGGGTCGATAGTAAATGAAGTGTAATTAAACACTTTAAAGTCACAAGAGTCATTACAAATAATCACAGGGTCAGAAAACCTGCACATTAGGTCCTGTGTTGTGTTTTCCGATTCCTGAAAAAATATTGATTGTGATTCTTTTGACCCTGTTGTTGCTGCTTTGGTTTTCTCCCTTGCTGTTGGCCTTGCCAAAAATTTTGTTGGTTAATGTGTGGAGTACTAGGCAGCTGGGAAGGAACAAAATTGTCCATAGAATTACCCCCTTCCTCGGTTGACAGCCTATTGCCACTGGTATTCCTATTACATTGGTTGTTCCCGTTTCTCTGAACCAAGAAACCTGGATCTTCCACAACGTGAATGTCATCTGGACAGATTGGATCACCCCTCCCGATGGGCTCAGAAATCTGAAGTCCATCATTTGCTACTCCAATTCCGTGAGGCTTGTTGAACACAGTTGGGGGGCGGGGGTAGGCTGTATTGGTGGCATATTCCTGCAGGTCTCTTTTAATCTTTTTACACTTGGTGTTAGTTAGCTTAGCCAGGGAAGCTTCAATACTAGAAAATATGCGGGTGTAGTCATATTTATATCTAAAAAAGTCCACATCGTTCTTAATGTCGTTTTCAAGTTCACTTAAATCACCTTTCAACAGATCAATATCCTTGTTGTAGTGAACAATTAACAAGCCCATAAACTCAAAGGCCTGTTTATCAAATAATTGAAGTAATTCCCTATGAAATTCGGAGTGCTGAATCAGCCCCACAGGAAAACGCCATTGCCTAAGCCCTTTAGGAACCAACCCCTTTGCAATGCATTCCTGTAAATAGGAGACTTCAAGCTGAAGTTTCCTACACTTAAACATCTTGTTATCAAATAAGTTAATCAGTTCGGATATGTTACTTGTTGCTGGTTCATTCCCTTGTAGCACATTGCAAGCAGAAACATTAAAAAAATCCGTTTTGTTAAGGAATTAATTAATACTAGGGCAGGCTAAACTCACAGCCTCTTCGTTACATTGCGGATTGTTAGATAATATAACAGTACCTGGAGAGGCTTGTCCAGGTTGAATAGAAGCGCCAGGTGAGGAAACATTTAATCCAGGCACTCGTGTTGAAACCTCGCTGTTTGAAAACGGCCGAACAGTAAGAGCTGGCTGGTGCGCTTCATTCCCATTGAGCGCTTGCCCTGATGAAAGGCACAAAGTGTTAGGCTGCTCTATACCACGCTGTCCACCCATCTGTAAACCATCCATCCTCTGCGTTAAATTGTCCAACCTGCTCATAATTAAATTGAGCAGGTTGGTAAGATTGCCTTGCTCGTTGTCACTACCGGAAGATGTGTGAGTAGGAACCATTCCTTGGCTGGGTGCTGGAGTGAATAATGAGTCTGTTCAGTGTATAGATTGTACATTGTGACATTTGTTTATGTAAGTTTACGTATAGTTCATTCTTGTATGTACTATTTTTTACATGCACACACACATTCATAAGAATATGTACATGTGTATACTGTAAGTATGTAAGGCCATAAGGTTTTAGTGCTATTTGGACATACTTATACAATATACCCTCATATGAAGGTTGTATAAAGTCAATTATTGATTTTTAGTCAATTATTGATTTTTATTTGATTTTTAGTTGTTATTATGTATATTCATTATTTTTAGTAATATGAGTATTTACATTTAATATTGGGAATGTAATGCTATGTGTTTTAAAGCGTTAACATTCCTTTATATAGTTGTAAGTTCTGACTAACATGTCATTCATTGATGTATTTATATTTTTATCTGCAATTTTTAAAGTTGAAAGTTAATGTGGTACTTTTGACAATGTTTCCCCATTTCTCTGCTTTTTGTTTTGGTTCGTTTTCGTTTATTTCTGTATTTTAAGCTTAATTATTAAGTATGTGAAGGTGCATTCACTAATTAACTTGTTGGTGATGATTCGATAGAGGATGTATTTAAATGCGTGTCATACTGTTTTAATGTTTTAGTCTTCTGAAGAAGGAGGGTCACTGTATCCTCCGAAAGCGTGTAGCTAAAGTTTGAAAGTGTTTCGAATTAAAAGTCTTGAACTTGGTGTGGATTCCAGCACACTTTGGTGTTTTTAACTAGTTTGAATTTTTTCTGAGTTTGCGTTGGTTTCCGTGATGAGCGATTTGGATTCCTCCCCTCAAGACTCATTATTTACTCCAGCACCCAGCCAAGGAATGGTTCCTACTCACACATCTTCCGGTAGTGACAACGAGCAAGGCAATCTTACCAACCTGCTCAATCTAATTATGAGCAGGTTGGACAATTTAATGCAGAGGATGGATGGTTTACAGATGGGTGGACAGTGTGGTATAGAGCAGCCTAACACTTCGTGCCTTTCATCAGGGCAAGCACTCAATGGGAATGAAGTGCACCAGCCAGTTCTTAGTGTTCAGCCGTTTTCAAACAGCGAGGTTTCAACACGAGTGCCTGGATTAAATGTTTCCTCGCCTGGTGCTTCTATTCAACCCGGACAAGCCTCTCCAGGTACTGTTATATTATCTAACAATCTGCAATGTAACGAAGAGGCTGTGAGTTTAGCCTGCCGTAGTATTAATTTATTCCTTAACAAAACGGATTTTTTTAACGTTTCTGCTTGCAATGTGCTACAAGGGAATGAACCAGCAACAAGTAACATATCCGAACTGATTAACTTATTTGATAACAAGATGTTTAAGTGTAGGAAACTTCAGCTTGAAGTCTCCTATTTACAGGAATGCATTGCAAAGGGGTTGGTTCCTAAAGGGCTTAGGCAATGGCATTTTCCTGTGGGGCTGATTCAGCACTCCGAATTTCATAGGGAATTAATTCAATTATTTGATAACCAGGCCTTTGAGTTTATGGGCTTGTTAATTGTTCACTACAACAAGGATATTGATCTGTTGAAAGGTGATTTAAGTGAACTTGAAAACGACATTAAGAACGACGTGGACTTTTTTAGATATAAATATGACTACACCCGCATATTTTCTAGTATTGAAGCTTCCTTGGCTAAGCTAACTAACACCAAGTGTAAAAAGATTAAAAGAGACCTGCAGGAATATGCCACCAATACAGCCTACCCCCGCCTCCCAACTGTGTTCAACAAACCTCACGGTATTGGAGTAGCAAATGATGGACTTCAGATTTCTGAGTCCATCGGGAGGGGTGATCCAATCTGTCCAGATGACATTCACGTTGTGGAAGATCCAGGTTTCTCGGTTCAGAGAAACGGGAACAACCAATGTAATAGGAATACCAGTGGCAATAGGCTGTCAACCGAGGAAGGGGGTAATTCTATGGACAATTTTGTTCCTTCCCAGCTGCCTAGTACTCCACACATTAACCAACAAAATTTTCGGCAAGGTCAACAGCAAGGGAGAAAACCAAAGCAGCAACAACAGGGTCAAAAGAATCACAATCAATATTTTTTCAGGAATCGGAAAACACAACACAGGACCTAATGTGCAGGTTTTCTGACCCTGTGATTATTTGTAATGACTCTTGTGACTTTAAAGTGTTTAATTACACTTCATTTACTATCGACCCTGATATGCTTCAGTTGTTCTCGAAAGGTTTATCCTTTGTTCCCGATTCTAGTTTTGACTTAGTCAAGTGCATAACGGACCTTAAGCTGTACGTTAGGAAACTTAACCTCAAACTTCTTATGGGGGATTGTACATCCTGTGAACGCCACCTGAGGGTTTCTAGTGTTTTTAATCTGCCCCTTAATGATTCTTTGCGTATTTTTGAAAGGGCTTGTGAATTGGACCTTAGGGCTTTGAATAGGAGTAAAAGCAATAGTCCCCACCATGTTTTAAACATCACACAATCCCAACGCGAATTCATTAAACTCTTACATGATTGTAACATTAGAGTAATGAAGCCGGATAAGGGGGGTGGGTTAGTCCTAATGGACCAATTCCTCTATGTAGAGAGAATTATGGTACTTCTTAATACTGACTCTTATCAAAAGGTTAGTAAAAATGAGATTAACATGGCACACCATAAGATCCACAGCACTCTGGAAGATCTGTTTCTTGAGAGAATAATTGACAATGAGTTACATCAGTACCTCACAATGTTGGCACCAAGGATTCCAGTTCTTTTTGGAATCCCCAAAATCCATAAATCCTTGTCAGAACCTCCATTCCGCCCAATAGTGGACGGAAGAGGATCTGTCACATATGCTTGTGCTAAATATGTGGACAGCATTTTAAGGCCATGCATTAATCAACAAGATCAAATTTGCAAGGATTCATGGAGTTTTAAGTAAGATCCCCTTTAAAGCAGATTATCGGTTGTTAACCATTGATATCAAAGACCTGTACACCGTCATCCCTAAAGCAATTGGTATTGAGTGGGTTAGGGATATCATGTATGATCTGAATATAAATAATGATGTGGTATACGTTGTAGAAACTCTTTTAGAAATTGTTTTGTCCAACAACTTCCTCATGTTTGATGGGGAAATTTACTTGCAAAAATCAGGAGTAGCAATGGGGTCACCGTGTGGTGGCAGTTTTGCAAATGTCGTGCTGGCCTATTGGGAGAAAAAGTTTATTTTTCAAACAGAAACATTTTCTTCCAATGTCGCCTGGTATACTCGTTACCAGGACGACATGTTCATTCTCGTGAAAGGTCCCCCAGAAAATGTGTCTTTATTTTTAGAATTTCTGACTAAAACCACGACGTTTTTAGAGTTCACATACAATTTTCAAGAGTTGAGTATTAGTTATTTGGATATCCTGTTAACCAAAGATTTAGTTGGTGAGAAATTTTCAAGTGTCATATATCGTAAAACTACCTACTCGAATGCTTTTCTACATTTCTCGAGTTGCCACCCCTTCCACCAAAAGAAGGCGGTGGTGAAAGGGCAAATGGTCAGGGCTGCACGAATGGTATCGGAAATGGGAGATTTTTTAAAAGAACGTGATCAGCTTAGTGACATGTTTCTTAAGCGAGGTTACCCCCTCCAGCTTGTACAAGAAGTTAAATTTGAGGTCATTCATAAAAGGGTAAGTGGTCATTTCACGCCCATTCTTTCACCATCGCCTGTTTGTTCCCCACCTCTTGCATCCACCAGCCAGCACGATCAAACATCTAATTTTGTTGATGAGGTTGTAGGGCCTAGTAGTGCTTACACGGGTGAAATCTCCGAAAGGTCCCCTAAGATTGGATGGACAACAAGATTTTTGTGTACATTTAGTATTAACCACACACAAATTAGGTCTGTCCTAAATAAAAACTGGGCGTTCATGAAAGAGGACATTGGGACTATCAACAGACTTGGTGAAAAGCCTCAAATTACCTTTAGGAGGGGGAAAAGCTTAAAAACCCTCCTTGAATCACATCCTCCTCAAGGTTCCCGCAATAGTAATGGTATCAACAAATGCGGTAGTTGCAACCAATGTAGGTATATTTGCACTAACCCAAGAGTCCAGTTAGGGGATTTCCTCTGTTGTATTAAGGTCAAGGCTAACTGTCACACTAGTGGGGTGGTATATGCTGCAATGTGTCAAACATGTGCAGCGTACTATATAGGTAAAACTGAGCGGAAGCTCAAGAAACGCATATACGAGCATCAATATGCCATCACTAGACAAGATGAGTCAAATGCCCTGGCTAAGCACGTTATATTATACCAAGACCACCATTTTAAATTTACGGTCTTGAAACAAATCAGGCCAGATGATAGGGGTGGCCCATGGCAAACACAATTGGAGATGGAAGAATTGTATTGGCAAATTCGTACAGCTTCCTACATTTACCCAGGACTTAATGACCATGTTTCGATTGGGTGTTTACTTAAATATTTAGCCCTTAAACGATAAACCCTCTTTCTTTTTGATTGATTGAGTAAACAATTTCCGGTTTAGAGGTATTGAGTTGGGTATATGAGTTGTATAAGTGATACCACTATATGTTCAGTGTATAGATTGTACATTGTGACATTTGTTTATGTAAGTTTACGTATAGTTCATTCTTGTATGCACTATTTTTTACATGCACACACACATTCATAAGAATATGTACATGTGTATACTGTAAGTATGTACGGCCATAAGGTGTTAGTGCTATTTGGACATACTTATACAATATACCCTCATATGAAGGTTGTATAAAGTCAATTATTGATTTTTAGTCAATTATTGATTTTTATTTGAGTTTTAGTTGTTATTATGTATATTCATTATTTTTAGTTATATGAGTATTTACATTTAATATTCGGAATGTAATGCTATGTGTTTTAAAGCGTTAACATTCCTTTATATAGTTGTAAGTTCTGACTAACATGTCATTCATTGATGTATTTATATTTTTATCTGCAATTTTTAAAGTTGAAAGTTAATGTGGTACTTTTGACAATGTTTCCCCATTTCTCTGCTTTTTGTTTTGGTTCGTTTCCGTATTTTAAGCTTAATTATTAAGTATGTGAAGGTGCATTCACTAATTAGCATGTTGGTGATGATTCGATAGAGGATGTATTTAAATGCGTGTCATACTGTTTTAATGTTTTAGTCTTCTGAAGAAGGAGGGTCACTGTATCCTCCGAAAGCGTGTAGCTAAAGTTTGAAAGTGTTTCGAATTAAAAGTCTTGAACTTGGTGTGGATTCCAGCTCACTTTGGTGTTTTTAACTAGTTTGAATTTTTTCTGAGTTTGCGTTTGTAAACCATCATATATTGCAACAAGTCTACTGATTGGAATAAATTTTGCAAAGATGACACATATGTTTTTAAGTGGTCCATAATCCCATACTTTATCAAAATAGTTTTATCCAAAAAGGGTAGAGCTTTAGGATTTATGTTCCGATCTAGAATATGCTTGTAATTCAAGACCACCCAAGTTGGTATCCACTTTGTACTAATTACCTCATAATTAGCAATTCTTAAACACCTGTTGGCGTTCACAATTAAACAGTTTACTTCAAAATTCGGTAACTCAAGTCCTCCTCTACTCTTCGGGGTCATTAATTTCTCATACGATATTCTAGTTTTCTTTGGCTCCCAAATAAATTTAGCTAGATCTTTATGAATTTGTTTAAAAACTGTCTTTGTAATTGATATTTGAGCAGACCTAAAGATATATAACATTCGTGGTAATATATTCATTTTCACTATTGATACTTTTTCCAATACCGGTAGTCTTAAATTCCTCCATCTGCCACAATCAGCTACTATTAGTTCCCATACTCGTTTAATGTTATTACTATAAAAGTCCTTATTATCCGTAGAGAAGCTAATACCCAAATATTTGATATTTTCTTTACATGATATCTTCCCCAACAGGGACATTAATGAAAAAGGTTTAGGGGTTCTTAACGGGAAAATACTAGTTTTCTCCAAATTAATTTTGCAATTAGAGACGTCTGAAAATTTGTTTATAACATTTAATATCTTTTCACTATCAGAAATTGGGATCGTACAATAAATAATAAGATCATCAGCAAATGCCGACATTACTAATTTATTCCTATAAAGTATTGGTGCATTATGATACAAATGTTGCTTAATATATAAAAATAGAGGTTCTAAATAAAGGTTAAACAATAAGGGGGACAAAGGGCAACCCTGCCGTGTACCATTTTTAATCTGTATTCTTTTAGAATAACTCCTATTAATATATAACGTAGTATATGGATTACTATATAATATTTGTAGTATCTGAATAAATTCCTGTGGCATATTGAAATAAGGCAACACATCAAACAAAAAGTTTATATCCACTCTATCAAATGCTTTCTGAGCATCTATTATAAGGGCATACATATTAGAGTTGTTTTGTTTAGCATACATCATCATATTATGTAGTGTAAGTGTGTTATCACTAGTTTGTCTAGTTGCCATAAATCCAGCCTGTTCCTTAGAAATTAAATGGATCATAATCTGTTTTAATCTACATGCTATAATGGTAGTGAGAATTTTCATATCCACATTTATTAATGCTATTGGCCTGTAATTATCCGGGCTTTGGGGATCTGAATTAGCTTTATGTATAAAGATTGTTTTTGACGCATTAAGGTGAGGATCACTAATTTTATTTCTGATTATGTAGTTAAATACATGAGACAATATTTTACCAAAACTATCAGCAAACTCTTTATAAAATTCAACTGTCAAAATATCAGGACCTGGTGACTTATGTACTTTCATATGTTGAATTACATATACTATTTCCTCTGAAGATACAGGTTTAATCAGATCACCTTGCAGACTCTCTTCTAATTTTGGAAAATTAATTTTTTGCAAGAATCTTTTATTCTGTTTATGTATAGACCTATCAATTTGACTCTCATAAACCTTGGTATAGATTTTTTTGAAAATATCAATAATATCCTCAGTTTTAGAATACACTGTGTCATTGCATTGTATTTCCAAAATATGTACTGTTGTTTTCGATTGATTTATAATCCTTGCCAATGCTTTTGATGGTATTTGAACATTATTGGCATATTTCACTAAACACCTATGCTCCTGAAGTGTTACTCTACTATTATGCAGCAAGAAGAGATCCCTTTGACATTTCAACAGTTCCTTCTCTGTTTGAGCATTAAAATTCTGAATCAGTTCTTTCTCGAGTAGCTTCACTTTTGTTTCTAATTTTTGAATATCATTGTTTTGCCTTTTCTTATAATATGAGGCTTTTTGCAAAAGAAATCCTCTAATTTGAGATTTAGCTGCTGCCCATTCAATATCAGGAGTATGTTCCTGAAGCTTCATCTTATCTGTTAAACCTTTCAGATATTTTACAATTCCATCTATTATATCCTTTTTATTTAACAGATTTGGATTAAGTGACCAATTATAACCTCTATGCATTCTTGTGTCTTTTAAATCTTTAGAAAACCTTAACGAAATTTTTGAGTGAGCCGATAGATATCGAGTATGTATAACCACTACTGGTTCCAAATTAATTAATGCTTTGGATATCAAGAAAAAATCTATCCTAGACCACATTTTGTGGCATGGTGAATAGAAGGTATACTTAATTGCATTATTAATATTATGTGCATAACAAAAGGGGTCATATAATTGAAAATATTCCTTGAAGTCATTTAATGCTATCCCGGCCTGCTTATTAAATGCTCTTTGTGGACAAGACCTATCCAACTTTGGATTTTGAAAGGTATTCCAATCCCCACCCACAATAAAATAATAACCATCATACTGTGTTAAGATTGGATATAATGATGTTATGAAACTTTGTTGGTCATTACATGGTGCATATATATTCAAAAGTAAAAGAGGTTTATCAAACGCATTATCCGATAAAATAACATAACACCATCACCCATTTTGATCCACTTTAGAGTCTAAAATCTTGTCTTTGTATTGAGTTTTAATAATTATAGCTACTCCAGCACTGTTTGTCTTACCTTCTGATGCCACTACCGCTCTAATCCAGTTCTTTTTCCTAATATTATCCCACTGATCATTTAACAAGTGTGTTTCTTGCAAAAATGCAAACAGTGCTTTGTCCTGTAGCAATATGTGTAGTAACAGCTTCCTCTTCTTCAAGTTCTGGAGCCCTTTAACGTTCCATGAGTCTAATTCCCACATTGACAGGTCTAATTATCCAATAGTAGTATAAAAGGGAAATTATCCAATGGATATGTATTAACTGCATACTAAACATAATCTGGAAGCATTTCCTACATCCCGTCCCCAGCCAGTGCCTACCCACTTTACCCCTGGACCAGGACTTATATAGGTCTGGTATGTAAAAAAACATGAACAAGGTTAGAAACACAAACATATTTAAAAGCTTCATGTAATAAAACTTAAAACATTTCCTAAACTTACAACCTATATATTCTAACTTAGCTACTACAAAGTCTAAACTAAACATTCCCTAACAAACACTGCTATTGCTCTACAGCTTATGTTCCAACTATTAATTAAGCAAATCTCTATTGTAAGGTATTATTACCATTTAAAGAAAAAAATTTAATATATTAACTAGCTACTTATACCAACCCTAAATACCTCTTTTGGTACAATCATTATTTATATACCACTTTTATTGAGAGAGAGAAAGAAAGAAAAAAGAAAACAAAAAAAAAACACAGACAGAAAAAAATAAATGCATCCCACATTATAATTCTGTACCATACACAATGCCTGCAACTACCAATTATCAAAGTTTTGCAATTGCATGCTTTAGTTCCTAACTATACTGACATTAGTTGTCTGATTAACACCACCCAATAGCCACTATTTACCTATTTATATTCATATATATAGTGCTATACCTTGCACCCACTGCAGATATTGTAAAAATATAATTTGGTTCTTCATAGCATTTTAAAAAGTATACAATATTAACCCAAAAGCTGCTCAGCATATAACATGATTTATTAAGATGTATTGCTCCTACTATTAAATGGCTGTTGTTAATGGAATGTTACAAATTATGGATACATCAGTATGAATTTGATGAATAGCCAAGTTATTCTCAACAATGTTCAAAATATATGTTAATATCACTAAGTGTAAAATGCTTTGATGAAAGAGTGCCATGGGTATATGAAATCAGCATAAGATATATATGTTCCCTTTCAAGGCTTGAACATACAACTCACAAAGTAGAGATATGACAGACTGTGTCCTTACAAGCTAAGCTAACACTCAGCAAGTATGACTTATTGGCAAACAGGTAATGCTTTTCAAACACTGTTATTCAACAACTGATGCTATAAGGCCATTACTGCTTATGGAGTTATTCATAGAAAGAATAGTTCAGTGAGTTCTTACCTTGCACAGCATAAACCTTAATATAAACTATTGGAATATGGATTTTAAAAAAGATATGAGTAAAGTTAATCAAGGTATCAGGTTTCCCCACATGCTTTTGAACCCACAACACGCCAAAATGTACACATGCTGACCATTTGCTTTACAGGCCAAGCTCCCAATAAACTAGGCTATCATTGTAGGCAACACGTACTGCAGGTGTTTCTTAGAAATCCTGTGATGAACAGCAGAATACAAGAAATGCATACAATGTTAACACCTCTCATAAACAAGACATAATAGCTATCAGTGCATACATAACAAAATATATTTAACCAATGGTTTAATTTTTATATTAAAAAACATGTCTGTTTACTTGTGCAGGAAGAATGATGTAAGCCAGTTATATGTGTGTTTGTCTTCCACCTTGCAATGGTTCAATCGGTGATATAAAGGGACTATAATGGAAAACTACAAAATACCTAGTCATCTGTGGTCTAGACACTATAGGAATCAGAGATGCACGAGGGTAGTGGTTATGTGAAATTATGTGGTTAGATGTAAAACATATGTACATATTCAGAGGAAATAGTTATAGCTAATATTCGATTAAATAAAATAGGTATTGAACCCAAAGTCAAAAGGGTATTAGGTACAATGTCCAGAGAATTACCTCCACTAGCTAATTCTTACAGCAGCTAAAACCTGATTATAAAGACATCTATATGATTTATACGGGTAAAAAGTAGGACTATAATGGAAAACTATGAAATGCACAGTCATCTGTGGCCTAGGCGCTATAGGCGTCAGTGATGCACGAGGACAGTAGCTATCTGAAATTATGTATTTAGATGTTATAAAACACATGTAAATTTTCAAAGGACATTATTAAATAAAATAACAACATGGGTAACTCACCTGTAATTAAAAGGGCATCAAATACAAAGTCCACTACGCAAATTCTCACACATCTAAAACACCATTATAAAAAATGTATATGATATATATGGGTCAAATAAATATCTATAAAATCTGTAGGAATTCTAAGGAATATATAGAATATTGGTACCTAATGGAGGGATCTACAGGCTCTCTCTGTACCTTGTTGACCCTTCTTTGAAGCTCATCTGTGTCCCTTTGATGCAGGTCATCATAGCGGTGATGAACCTGCACTCGGTGCAGTAGATCCCAGTCCTCTGTTGATGCTCTCTCGCAATCCAGTACCCCATGTTGATCACAGCGAAGTTCCTCATCCTATGATCCAGTTGCCCTATATGGTCAACATCTGTGTCATCTCCTCATCAGTCCACTTGGGAGCACTGACAGGATGTAGCCACCTCAAAGTCACCTTCAAGATTTTCAATTAGTAGTTATCTGTAAAACAGAAAAACACAGAAAAGCTCACTGAGGTACCACTCAAGTTTCCAGTTAGTAATGGTCCGATCAGTAAATGCATCAAAATCAACATTTGAAAGTGGTGCTGATATCATGTTCTGAGATTATTGGAAGATAACTGACAAATGCAACATACTATACTGTTTATCGCTACCTCTTGAGTGCTTACGCAGTACACCTGGGTCTTTTGGCGCACAATGGCAATTTATGTGGATGTGCATGAATGGAATTTAAGGAACTTGAATGATAATTACTCTCATTAATTATGTATGGTGCAAATGGTGCTTAAATCTGTGTGCACAGAAGGTGCACTTTGATTCTATGAGATTGTGAGAGAGATGCATTGGAAACTGATGAAATTACTGTAGTGGTAATCAGTACACCTGTTGAGGTGAATCATTTCAAAATGTATATGTTTAAAGTTATATTTAATCAAAATGTTAATTTTAACAGACATTAAAAGTTCCTGGAGTCATGTTTTCTGGAAATGTATGCATATAGGTGTTGCTCTTATACATATTGTTGTTCAATCCCATATACAGTTGTATAGACAGACTTCCACTGCAAATAATAATAGTGTATAGAGGAGGATTTATGGAATATCAGCAATTAATACTAGTAATTCCTTGCACTGTACAGATTACTACAGTGTGTGTATCTAGTATATGATGTTGATATTAAGGATATCTCTTAAATCATGTTTCCTAAAACAGTGTTATAACGTGTACTGTTGCTGTTATGGGTATTTCTTCAATGATGCTTCTGAATAAAGTTATCACTACTGTCTCAATTTACTATGGATGCTACTACCTATGGATCCTAGGTTATTCCAACCCTTTCTGTAATTTGTTTAAGTGTTAAGTGATGTAGTATTTTAATGCAAAATACAAGCAGACTGTGTTGACATGATGCTGTTGTCTTTGGACCTCCCTTAAACAGACACATCATGTCAAGGGTTTTAATGAACTGTACTGATATTACAAGTTATGTTGATTTTTCAGATGTTGTATGAAGACATTGATGATACTTTTCACGTCATGTTAATATTTCTCACAGACAGTGTTATACAGATGTTTGCATTGCACAGGACTGCACAGTGTTTATTTTGACATATGCTGTTCATAGAATCAAATGCATAAATGCGCTCATCCATGTGCATACCAATGTTTTCCAGATGACTATCTGTCCTAGGGAGTAACCTCAGAACAATGACATTATAACTGATGCTCTCCTCCAACATGAAAGGAGACTCCTAGGCTATGTGGGGATAGTGTTTAGAGAAATGAAATCTGGATGGACCTCAAACAACATGATCAGTGCTGTTGTAGGCCATAATCAATCCCATGAAGCCTGTACACATCACTACTCAAACATGTTTCTTTATGCAACCAACAGAATGAGACATTATGAGAGGTCAAAGGATGCCACCAGTAGTAGACCACCACTGAGCCCCCAATGACATCACAGTTTTTTGGGTATCACTACATACAGCAAGAGGGGAGTGATGAATCCTTGGTGGTAGGATTGAAGCTGGGGTTTCAAGACAGGCATGTATACATCAATGTTCAGTACAGGTATGTGTATTTTGACACTCACTGCAGATTGTTCCACCATGTATCCCTGAGTTGAGCTGTAAACACACTTCCACACAGAGGGAGGATGATGAACATACATATAATTACATGTACTGATAGATATGAGTTACAGACAGAGAGTTCAAACTGCAGTTGTAATGAGTATTGCATTAATATTCACAGGTCCATCTACTTCGGGTCTAGGAAATAGCAGGTGAGGGTCTCTACACCACTGCTGTGCACACTATCTTGTTAGTGCCCACACCTCATTTAAAGGCATTGATGTTTATTGTTATATTGTTGCTCACTAACACTAAACACTACATGTACATCCAGTGGAAAGGCAAGTCATACATTACCAAACGCAGAAAGACCAGGTATGTTGCACTGACATTGTCAGAGCTTTCAACAATGTTGAGCACACATGATGACTGACATATTTGTCAATATTTGTCAATACAGATTCTTCCAGTGTACAGTTGCAAATGTCCACCATGTGTGTATTTGCAGCCCATATTACTGTGTAGTGTATGTGATATTGAAAGTATTAGTTTTGATAACTACATGGTTGTGCTGCCTTTCTCTTTACTTACCCACTGCAGGATAAACTGCCTTTCTCTTTCCTTACCCACTGCAGGATCAACAATACAATCCAAAACCTCTGCACAGCAGGAGTCCTCAAGTGCACATATGAGTGCTATGTGTGTGTCACACATTCTGTATGTTTTAACTATGTTCACCTGGTAAAAGTTGAGAATGAAGTGATCCATAATGTCTTTTTTCCCTATACTAGTTGAATTTAAGCAAAGTGGAACAACAACAACATCCCATCAGTTTTTGCCAGGTGTGTTATGTTTTTATGCATCAAATATGATGCATGTTGGCCACGTTAATAGATTATATAGTTATAGTATGTGCATTCTGTGAAACAGACATACAATAGACTGCAAGTGAAGTCAGTAGTATTTGTAACATTGCAGTAAAATATGTATGCCAATTGTCTTTTATATTCATCATGTGCTGTAGGCACATTGTCCTGATCTGTGTCTTTGTACCTTGTAGCACATCAACTATTTTTATCATCCAGCAACCCATACAGTCATTATGTTGTTCATGATGCATCTCAGCCTTCTAGTATGGCCCCTGGCACAGATGACCTTGAGTTGTTGGAGAGTCTATCCATGAGGTTGACACTGATGTTGCACCAGATGTATCCTCAGATATGGAGGTTCACTTGTTGATACATTCAGAAGATGATAACACAGTGGCTGGTGAACAGGGTGAGGCCATTAATCAGCACACCACAGTTGGAAGCAGTGCTGCTGGTGGATCCACACAACAACCAGACACAGGGCATTGTAGTAGAAGTAGTCAAGCAGATGTTGTACATGGCCAGGTGTCAGAAAGTGTCTGTCTCCTGCTGCAGGCAAATGAATGGTCACAGCTATGGCATAATTCATACATAAGTGCCAAAGATCTTGTGACACACCAGCTACATGTCATGCATGAAGAACAAAAGCACAGACATAGTGAGATTAGGACTGTGTTGGCTGCTTAGAATGAGAGTCTTTAGCTGGGGCATGATCAGTGGAAAATCTGGCCCCTACGGTACTGCAGCAGTGTCATACTACAAGAGGCAGGCCACTTGTCTGCAGAACCACCATTAGCCATTGGGAATCCCTGTCCATTGTCCAACCTGCAGAGATGTCAACTTCTGGCACATCTACTGAGGTCCTGCAGTGACATGGCCTTCACTTTACAGTAATGCTTCTTCATTTCAACATGGTGCTGTACTCACATCCATTTCCTCTAGGGAGCAAACAGGACAGGATGTGTCTGCATGTGGTCATGGCAGGGCAGACTGCAGTATAAGATGTCAGAGATGTTGACCAAGGCTGTACTGGAGTGTTTCCAACAGTGTAGTATACATAGCTGACTCATTATTTCAGTACTACTGTACTGTGATATGTGTTTCTGAAATAAAAATACTTGATGTCATGCATGATTTCTCTTTTGTCATATTATGATATTGTACATATTTGTAAATCTAGCACTGTGTGTCACTGACTGTTTACCATGTAGTGATAAAACAAAGTGAGTGTGTATGTATACATGTGTCTGTTGTGCCCTGACATGATTTTTTTATACATTTGCATATGTTCTTGTTGGAATATGTTATGTTCATGTTATGTGTAATGCTCAGTGAGTACATCTAGTGAGTACTTGCCAGTAGATGGAATGTGTGTTGTTGTGGTGGGGCAACACCTGAACATCAGTGTCAATCTGTGTATTCATGTACATGTGGCTTGTCATGACTCAAATAGCTGGGTCAGACACTGCTGTGTAGCCTGGGCCTACACTTGTTGTGGCACCATATGTTGCCTTTGCATGTGACTTGTGTCACCTATGTCCTACTGCTCCTGTTCTGATATGTGTGGGATGTCTTCTTCAAATATTTGTGGGTTTTGGGGTAGCTCACCCAGACCTGCAGCTGGAAAACTGCCATGTGCTTGGGTTAGCATGTTGTGCAGCATGGCACACACCATTATCATCTGTGCTGCCTTCTCAGGTTTGTATTGCAGTGCAACCCCAGATGTGTCCAGACATACAAACCTAGCTTTGTATACACAAAATACACGATCTATGGTATTTCTGGTTGTAGCTTGTGCTCTATTATAGGCCTCCTGTGCAGAGTTGGATGGTTCAGAGTATGGAGTCATTAGTCATGGTTCAAGAGGATAATTTTTGTAATCCATGGCTGCAGATGGGAAGTATATACAATCATCTACCTTGCTGCATGTTGCATCTGGGAATTTTGCTAGGATACAAATGACAGTTGTATTTGATAATCCTATAGCGTCCCCCATGTGTCTTTGGAATGTCCCAGAGGAGAGTACACCCAGACTGAGAAACATTTCAGTTTCAAGAGGGATAGAGTTTCCTCACAGAGTCTGCACAGACATGTCTGGGGCACACATGTTACAGGCAGCCTACACCATTTATCTATCTAGACAGTATCTGCCAATTATTTCCTGGTCTGACAATTGGTTTAGTTGCAGCCTTGCTTTGACTCTAGCTGGCTGCCTTATAGGACACACAGCCACATCCTCATTTATGGCTTGCATCACTGCTACCTATGCAGTATATTGCCAGCAGGTTGCATTTATATATATATATATATATATATATATATATATATATATATATATATATATATATATATATATATATATATTTTTTAGTTTTGGTACGGATTTTGCTGTAATCTGTTGTACTCACATGAATTCCTTGGGGTCTGTAATGTATGAGCCAAAGATTTCAGAAATGAGACAAAGTGGCTCTTTGTGTCATTTGAGTAGCATTATGTGTGCACAATGTGTTTTTAAATCACAAAGGCATGCACAGAATCCCTAATTATCCTAAGCCGAATACATAAGTAGTCGGTTTGCCTTCAGCATATTTTCTGGAACTGCATCTACAGCAGGTGCTCTGAAGTCTTCCTTCCGTATGCTGCACTGTCTGCAAACAGCTTCCACAAACATAATGGAATCCAGCCTAATATGTATTAAAAAGATGATCTCACCAAACATATTATATGTGTTATGATCAATAACTTTATTTCTGAAGAAATATCTAGTCAAAAAAGTAGATACATTCATGATCTCTTTTCTTTGCTGCCCACTAAAACCAATAAATGCATTTAAAAATCATATTGGATGTTGGGATTTTTTTCCCTATAGCTTTCACAATTTTTGTTTGAAAGTCACAGAATTTGCCAATATCATTTTATTTAAAAATAACACGTTTGCTTGCATAAACAAAGTAATACTTTGATGACTATCTTATGGTGCAGATTCAATAATGCCTACACTGTAGAGTGCCATGTTCATATTCAGTAAGCAGATTTACACAGCTTGTAAAGCCACACAAACATGGTAAAAATTCTGGCATGCTAATTACTGCACAAACAGCTGATTTGTATGCTAATTAACCAATTCAAGATGGAGGAGCTATTCAACAAGGTATAAGGCAATTGTTTAGACTCATAACAGGTTTTGCTTGTGTATTTAAAACCTATTGGAATACAGCCAAGGAAACTACTCCACACAGAAACAATGTTAGGGCCTGCTGTTGCTCATATATATGTGCAAGTACAACAGGCCTAAGTCTATGCTGCTAATAGTCCTCGGTCAAGAAGAAGAACGGTGTCTAGAACCCGTTTAACTTTTCATGGTCTGCATGAGGTGGAAATTGTAGAATGGATAGAGACACACTAGAGGAACTCTGCAACTTCTGTCATCCTCACATGAGAACAAGAGAAATCCGAGGTGAACCGATAGCTGTGGAGACTAAGGTATGTGTAGCATTTAGAATATTAACTGCAGGAACCTTCCAGACACCATCCGGGATATGCTGGGGGTGTCACAAGCATCAGCATCTAGCATCCTACATCAGTTCCTGAATATCATGCTACAACATGCTAGTCACTACATACATTTTCCCCATCCACCAAAGAACAGAGCTACAACTATGCAGGATTTCTACCCTGTAGCAAACTTCCCTGAAGTGTTGGGTGTTATAGACTGCACTCACAATGAAATCAAAGGACTACTTGGGGAACAGGAAAGACTGTACATATGCAGAAAAGGCTTCCAATCCATTAACTACCAGGTTATGTGTAACACTAAGGCAATCATCCTGAATGTGTGTACTAGCAACCCAGGCAGTTACCATCACTCTCCTATCTGGCACAACTCTCAGCTGTATCAGAGGTTTTCTAGAGCAGATATCCCACAAGGATATTTACTGGGGGTTGCATGGTATGCACTCAAGCTGTGGCTGATGACACCTATCAGACATGCACACTCACCCACCAAAGAATGCTACAATGAGGCACATGCTCAAACAAGAAATATCATAGAGCATGTTTTGGGCTGCTGTAGTCACAGATTCAGTGTCTTGATACATCAGGGGGAAGCCCTACAATGCACTCCCTCTACATGCACTGAAATGTTCACTGCCTGTGCCATCCTCCATAATATTATTCTGAGAAAATAGCTTCAGCAGACTCTCCAAGGGGAAGGAGCACAGCCACACACTGATGAGGCGTCAGAGGGGGAACCACCAGCTGCTGTGTGTGTAAATAGATGTAGGTGTGCACAATATGCCCTTGCCCTGGCCAAGAGGTAACAGGTAGCCCACATGCTCACTACCTAAGGGGGTAAAATTGTCATTCTGTGCACATACATACAGTAAAATGGATGCCAGACAATGCTTACAACCTTTACTTACCCATGTGATGGCTGTGCACTGCTAGCATCATACAGAATCAGCTCTGAATTAAAGCACTTGTAACTGCTAGACTATCAAGGTAAGTGTTGAACCTGGAATAGGAAAATAAATGGCTAATAATATGTCAGATCCTTGCACACTGTAACTTTATAATCAAACTAAGTAGAAGGTGGGTGATTTTTGCAGCAATGACATCAATATGTGACAGCAATTATTTATGCCAATAGATGTGTTCACTGTCAAGTAATAGACCTCATGCAACAAAGATGCAAACATTGCAAAAACATGTAAAAAAATACAATTTTAAAAGGAGCATTGCAAACACATATATAATAAGCAGTTAATCAGCAATGCACCCTGGGCATCAGACAATAGACTTATGTATCCCTAAATACAAAAAACAAAAAACAAGGATATGGCACAGTTATCATTAGCACAGCATGTTGTGCGGTGGGGGGAGGCAGGAGGCAAAGGTTGACACAAAAGGTAGTGAGAGCATGTGACTAAGACGGGCAGGCAAGTATCAAATGGCCTCAAAGACAGAATGAGCTGTAAGTCTGATGAATGACCCATGTAACTGTTATGTGTTTGTGCCTGTCTAGGCAGTCAAGTTGAAATGTGTGTGTGAGTGTCTGCAAGAACACACCAAACTCTGTGATAGCTCTATGTCCTGGTATTTCATATAGGCATGGGTTGTGCATGGTAGAAGTAACAGTTCATCGCCATCATGTTGTCACTCCCAACCACAAAAACTGGCTCTGCCAGAAGTTGCACTGGCACATCCATACCCATGGTCAGATATGGTGCTGCTACCTGAACATGACTGATGTCTGCTGCATGAGTTCTCCTCATGAGTACGCCTAGGGCCATGATACCATGGCCTACCATGTCTGGGTGTGGATATCTCAATCAATGACAGAGGAGTGGAAGTAGTGCCACTACAGAAGTGTGATTGGGCACGGCTATGCTGCCTAACATCAGATGATGATGCTGATCTATGTCCATGTGGATGCTGTCTGCCTCCCAGCGGGCATTCCATCACAGACACTGCCTGCTCCATTTTGATATTCATCTGAAACACTGAATTGGCCACACAGCAGAGGCAGTCCCACATGTCAGCCTGTGCCACATCTACAATCCTAAGCATGTCCTCAGAGGCCCTAGTGAAATGTGTCTGCACCTCCATCAAGTTGCTCAGAAAGACACACCATGATTAGGTGGAGGGTGGACAGCAGACCTCCTCTGAGCATCCATAACAACCCTCCTGCATGGCACCATGCCCACATTTTGGCTATGGCTAGAGTCAGCCAGCACTGAAGCCAAAGTAGCCACACTACCCTGACCAGGTGTTTCAGCTTCCAGCTGTCCAGTGTCTGAGGGCTCAGACAAATAAGTCTGCATAGACCTACTGACTGTGTCTGAGGGAAATACAGGGGATTTCTGAATGTCACCCTCAGTGTCAGATTCAACCTCTGTGCCCCCCCCCACCCGCAACTGTGCCTATATGCCTGTGTTTGGCTACCAACATCGTCAGAGTTTGCCAATACTCTGACATCAGGTGGTAAGAGTCCTACACTTCCACTATCAGGATCACCTGTGATAATAAGCAGCAGACACAGGAGAGAAATTAATACCTACACAAAATATTTAAAGCAATTTTTGATAAAAGACTAACAATGGTCACACTATTGCAGTTGGTACAACAATACACATAACACTCATTACACCCACCTCACACATACAGATAAATGCATATAGCTGACAAATTTTCTTCAATAATCAAAGAAAAACATTTGCCTTACCATGTGTTGATGACTCCACATTTGGTAGGAGGATGGTCCTGGGAGAAATTAAGCATGTTAAAAATTCAGCCATCACAAGTGCAATAACAGAGGGGGCAGTGAATACATAATTTTGCCTATATGTCTGCTAGCAATAATTTTAAATGAAACTTGGCTTGCATGTCCTCCCAAAGCCCATGTGTAATGAACAAAAATGTGTCATTAAGAATCTTAAGTTATCAATAGGTTCATCCAAATAAACATAAATAAATAAATAAACCCACCAGGAAGTATTAGTTACATTTTATTACATTTTACTATACAACCAAATCTTACAACTTGACATATGTGGAACTTCCTTCTGGCACATACTTGTTCTCCTAGAAACACCAGTACTGACATCAGTCACCTTTGTGTGCGGTTTCCACTGAGCCCTCTGGATCTCTGAGAGTGGACAGGGACTCTTCATTTGGTGTCCATAGCAGACCCTGTTCACAGGCAACTGCAGCTGCTCTCCTCTGTGCTGATGAAATCATATCAGTGGCCCTATGACGGACCTGATCATAAGTCCTGGTGCACCCCCCTACAGCATTCACATCAATGACTATCTGGTTCCAAATCTGCATTCTGTCAATCAGATCCCAATATACTCTCTCAAGCAGAAAGGCTCCATGGTGCCTGAATGCCTGCATTATGATGTAATTTTCATGGTCTCTGAAAGGGGGCTTATGTGGATGTCTATGCTTGGTTGTCACAATCCTATGTGACATATAACAGGGAAGGATACAACACATAAATATCACATAATTAAATTCCTGTTCATATACTCATATATATTTTCAACATTAAGCACTAGAGATACACATTTCAGTTAATAAAATTGAAGGTTATGTGGCTGTACCATATAATACTCACATACAAACCAATGCACGATCCAAAAAAAGAAATACCACTTTAGTCATATATTGTTTACCATGGGAATAAAAGGATGACTACACAATTTCAAGAAGAAACCTCTTTAAACACACACAACTTTTTTGTGGCCACACACAAATGGTACTTAGTTCCCCCACCTCCAAAAAAACAGGCAAATGAAAAGTTTGTACAAACCAAGGAATACCACATAATTCATTACATATGCTTTCAAACACAATTCTCACAAAATGTGTACACATTTTAAACAGAGCATTCAGTTTTATATGATTGCCAGTCAACCCTCACTATGCCCAGCACTCCTCTAGAGGTCTCCGTGGGTCATCTTAGAAGCATAACATCCTTATGTCATTGGCAATATAAGACATTACATTTCCCTGAAATAACAGAAGATAATTGTAAAATAACCCAGTTTTAACAATAACATTTGTGATGAAAGCTTATATGCTGTCTTTCTGAGAAAGAATGCCTGCCCAAAATGTCTATGCTAACAGTGAACTATAAGCAATGCATAAAGATAAAAGCTCCATTTTCTAATGCATGAATATAAAAATTTTCTTTATAACATGTTAACAAATCTAGAATGTATTTGAAAAATACAATCATACCTTAACAAGAGCAGAAGCCTTCTGTGCAGATAAATCAAAAGGAATAGCAATCTTCTATGTTCTCCAAATACACAAGTCTCCACACCTTCAAGTTCCCTAGCTACATGGTTACCTTTCTATAGTGTAGATTCAGGCCTCTGAGCATGGTGAAGATACAAATGAGGTGTGAACTTATTAGAATTGCTGAATACTAAACGTATGACTTTGTGTAGCAGGTATAAACATAGTGCATGTACTACCTCAGTGTTACTTGCTAATGGATTGCAACTGTGAATGATTAGTGTGAGGGAGAAGGAAGGCACAACAACAGTTCAGCTTACCTTCCCTGCATTGGATGTGTCACCCAGGATTTACTTACAAAGTGTAGAAGTAACTGCAGCAAGCTTTTAACCAAGCTTTTAAATGGAAGAAAATAGCACACATTTCTCATTTTGTCCACTAATAGCCAAACTCTCCTACCTTTGCTGAAAATTATTTTTCAATGACATGTCATTTTATCATACATTTAAAAGACAACAAAACAAAATGACCTATATATTGCATGTCTGACAGTACAGCACAGATAAGAGAAAAATGAACACAATACAAATAGAAAACAGAGCTGCATTGCTGCAAACAATATTCATAACTGGTTGTATGATCACTCATTGTAATAAATTTGTAAGCAACACTTGTACAAACAACTGTGTGCAAGTGTTTATGTCTTGTTGAAATGGTGGAGGAAACGGGACTTGCTTGTATACACAGTGATCTGCTTTCCTACTGCAAAGTAGATTCTGTGGGAAAGAGAGATAAGACACGCCTACTGTGTTTGGTAGGTACATTAGTATAATAGTTCAAATCCAGAGTTTTGTAAAAAACTGTAAGATGTACAAAATGCATTTTGCAATGCTGTTTATGTTTCCTTTTTTATTTTTAATATTAATATTTGCATGATGTGTGGCTTAGCACAAATATGGTGAAACAGATAAATAAATTAAAATTTATAGAAGTTCCTTCTTTGATAAGGATAGCATAAATTACAGCTGTAAGTCAAGTGTGTGTATGTAGCCCACCTGCTAAACAAGATGAACCAGACAGCATATAGAATATGCAGATCATGGTTCAAGTACCACATTTATTTTGTAATGATGAAAATTAATAAACAGTTTTTATAAGAATAATGCATGTTGAGCTTTGCCTGTCTTTTTGCATGTCACTCATCTCTTTGCACAAACATGGCAAAGCTAATGTGTTCAGTTGTATGAATGGGATCACATGGTTATGTAGAGTGTGGTCACATGATTACATCACTATGGTTATTTAAAGCCGGGAACGGATTATTAACTTTGTATCTAAAGAAGTTTATAAGTTCACAAAACGAAAGCACTTATATTATTACATTTTTGTTTTTAGGGACTTTTTGACTTATTGAGTAGTGTTTTTTAGCAGTGATTTTGAGGACCCAAGCTTTTCTGTGTATTTCCTGGTTTGTCATTTTGCTTGTGATTCGTGCTTTCTGCTATGGCATCTAAATCACTTGCTTCTTCACAACCACTCTTTTCTGACAGTCTGGATTCGGGCATTAATAGAGAACTAGCTGTATTACAGAACATAGTTGGTAATCTTACCCTCGTGATCCAGCAGCTATCTCAACATTTCAAAAATGTGATACAGCAAGGATTTACAACTGGATTACCAGCAGTACAGCTTAACCAGAACTCCTTGAATGTGAACAGCCATAATTCTTTTCGGTGCATATTACACATGAGGTGGAGGGTGGAAGAAATTCACATCTTTCACAGGGTGGAATGCTATTCCTAATCTGAATGAATGGTTGATGGCCAATATGGGTTTCGAGTATACAGCAACAAATAATATAAGGGAGGACTTGGTGTCTAGACTGAGCCAGTTGGATTACAAGTTATTAAGAATGAAGAAGCTCCAATGGAAAAACCTCAACCCTGCATACTGATTTATTGGAATTGTTTGATAGGCAAGGATATGAGTTTATAGAACTGGTTATGAAGCATAACACAAAGTTAATAGACAAATTAACCATGGAAGTTAATGTTCTGAATGAGCAGATTTTAAAGGATGTACAATATTATGATTACAGGAGGAAAATGCCCGTATTTTTCACAAAAACTGGAGCATGATAGGAAGGAATACATGAACAGTCTTGCCTATCTTGCACCCCCTGAGTCACAGGTATGGGAGAATCATGTCTTTAATCAATCCATCTATAATAACTATACTGAATATAATGGCCGTGAAGGAGGAGAAGGAGGGGCTAATCAGACAGTAACCTATCAGGAAGAAGAAACTGAGGATGGACAGGATTTTGCCCAGCTCAGACTATCGGAACAGATTCAGAATTGCCAGCACAAGGGCCAATCTAATTTAACACACTCCCCAACCAATTATTGGAGATTCAACCAGAAGAACCAATGAACAATTTACAGCGCCAATGCACCGCCATGGTAAAATCAAGTGACAACAAGAACTTGATTTTAGGGGACAATTTGTCATTGGGAAAAACAATAATTGAAAATACTGAAATCTAAAAAAATGATGAGGTAGTTACAGTATATAATTCTAATGGTGATTTCAAGTTATATAATTATATGGACATTGATTTGGACTGTTCCTTTTCTGATTTCTTTGCAAAAGGGATCAATTTTGTCCCAGCTCAACCTGCAAATATTGTTGAAGTATTAATAGATTTAAAATTATTTATATGTAAGTTGAATTTTATATTTCTATTTAAGGATGTAAAAATGAACAATCTGAAGAAGTATACCCCAAAAACTGGCAGTTGAGAATGCTGTATTTAATAAATGAACTCACTAAATGAGTAGTAAAAAATGCATAGCAAAATTTAATGTAAAACGTAAGTGCTTTTGCGGCAACAAATCATCGCTTCTTCAGACAATTACAATAAAAAATACAATGATTTATATACTTAACTAATATCACACCAATTAAACTACTAACCAATAAAAACAGGCAACGTCAAAAATAAATTACTGAAAACATCATGATAGGATGCACAATCAAAAAGAAAACTAAAGTACATAACAAAATATTCTGCATACATGTATTGTCGACAAAAGTGCAAAAAATATATATATAAAAAATATGAGCAGATAAAAAGTCATACAACATAACAAAAAATATGTGTAAAACTAGCAGATTAACTATAAAAACAAACCCTTATCTCAGCTGTTTAGATCTCAACAGTAGTTTGAGTGGAACATGGTCATTAAGCCCCATTGCCTGGTTAGCTCCTAACCTCAAAATCCATTCTAACTCTATTACCTCTGTACGATTCACTATATTGCCTCCCCGTATATTGGGATGTAATAGATGAAGTACTTGAAATACAAAAGTGTGATTGGGATCTGTGTTCAACACATGTTTGGCCAGTGCACTAAAGTCATGCCCCTTACGAATACAATATATATGGTCTCTAATCCTCTCCTTCAAACTTCTATTGGAATTTCATGTATAGAAGTGAAAACAATATTGACAGTGGGCAAGATATACCACATGTCTGGTGTTACAATCAGCAGAGGCCTTAATCCGCCATAGATGGCCAGTCACTGGATGTCTAAAAAACCTAGACTCATCCATATAGTGGCAAAACCTGCAACTATTACACTTAGAAGTACCCATAAATTGTGGGTGCAAAGAAGTGTTGTACCTGGGATAGCACAACTATTGTTTCAAATTGTGTTTGTTCTTATATATAAACCTTGGACCGTCCTTCAAAAGATAAAAAAAAACATTGTCTACCTTCAATATATGCCAATTCATTTTAATAATATCCTTCACATTCACAATACCATGTGCGTATGTCAAAACAATCGGAGGACACTTATTATTCTCAAAGGATTGCACAGAAGATCTACATTTATAGAGAAATACAGACAAGCCCTACTCTCTCCTTCACTGATCACTTTGGCACAGGCTCAATCAACTTCACTTTGGCCAGTAGATCTTGATAGAAGTCTATCTGATTTGAAGATTGAGTTCATCTATAGGGGCTATGGCCAAAGTGAAGTTGATCGAGCCTGTGCCAAAGTGATCCGTGAATGAGAGAACAGGAGCAAGAAAGGAAGGTGCCCAATTTAGGGCTCAAAGATGAGGTGTAGAGGAGTCCAGAATAAAGCACCACAGCTGTAGGGTATTGCATGGGGTATATACTGGGTCTCAGTATAAATCAGAAGCTTGGAATAGGCTTGCCAAGTCTGTCTCTGGTGCGACTGGCATTCCACATACTGGAGATTAATGCAGGCACCCCTTCAATAGTGAGAAAAGGTGCAAGCAAGCACAACTCAACCAGTGGCTGTATGAGTTTAGGACTGCTCATATCCCAGAGTTGTGTAAATATACAGATAAAGATACTTTAAATTATCCAGTCAGGATAAAATAGATGAGAATTTGTGGGAATGAAACTAGCACATACTTGCTATTTATATGCACGTGCTGTCCTTGAAATGCTTCTTAAAGGTACAACACACACAGATACACACACAGATACACACACAGACTATTCTACATGCTTCCTCTTTGAGAAATAAGTCATGCAATATTGACAACGTTAATTGACATGCAATTGATACAAATAATTCTTTGTCATGCAATTATACAGAACTAAATACATATAAACAACTATGACCAGGTTGCTGTGTATTTCACACTAGGTCTGAAAATATGATCAAATCATCTGACATAGAAATTAGAATTAGGTCTAGTAACTGGGACTATCTCTGCTGAATGTTCAACTCTGGGGACATCAGGAACATAATCGGGAATGGAAGTAGAAGTTAAGACATGTTCTGCAACAGGAATATCATCTGGACTGCTCTGAGGTCTAGAGTCTGTATCACAGGAACAGTGCTGGGATTTTGATTCTGATACAGGAAGATATCTATGATTTCTCCTGTACTCCACACCCTCAGATTCTACAAAGTAGGATCTCGGCTCAGTACATATACCTGTTACTAGACCAATCTGTTTGAAACCTTTCACTGTTTGTATCCTCACTCTGTCTCTGTCTCCTTCTATCAAGGGACAAAGAATTCCGCTCGATTTATCATAACTGGACTTCTGGAAATAACGTTTTCTGAATAGTTGGGCTCTGATTGTTCTATTCTTCTTTGCTTTAAGCCTCAACAAACTGGAACTGATAGGTAGCATTATTCTGGTTTGCCTAGATAGAAGTCTCTGAGCAGTCGAGCCAAGTATATCGTCACGGAGTATGTTACTGAGATTGAGTAAATTCAAAAAAAATAGGTATTATCATGCTTTGACTGTTCCAGTATTTGCTTTGCCCTCTGTACTGCATGCTCAACTAGTCCACTTGACTGTGGATATTCTGGACTACTAGTAACATGTACAAAGTCCTATACTTTTGCAAATTTCTGAAAGAAATGACTGGTAAATTGGATACCATTGTCAGAAATAACTTTGTGTGGACTACCATGGACTGAGAAACGATGTTTCAACTTGGTGAAAGCAGTAGTGGACTTTAGGTTAGGTACAGGTTCATAGGTAGGTACTAGGCTATCTGCCTGAAGGCATTTATAAGCCTAGCCAGAATGTGTTGGCTTTTACTGCCCCCTTAGATTAGTTCCCTGTGCCTCTGTCCAGCAGAGCCACTGAAGTGATCTCCGGGGTAAACTTTCTGTTTCCCATCCACTCGTCAAGGTTTTTCTTGAAGAGTGTTAGTGAGGAGTTCTGCCTAATATAGATTGGAATCTTGTTCCAAAGCATGGGAAGTCTCTTGGACAGGAATCTATCCCTCCAGCACATCCTATTTATTGTTGTGGTGAGGTTTATATCCCTAGACCATGTGGCTTGGGGAGATAAGGTTTTCTTTAGGTGGAGCATGTCCATCAATTCTGGGTTGGACATGACCTTCTATGTCAGGCAGAGATCACCGCTGAGAAGGTGGTATGTAACCGAGTACAGCTCGAGTTTCTTCAGTCGAGCTGCATACGGCATCTGTTTGAGGCCAGTGATCTTCTTGGTGAGGTACTTCTGTGTTTTTTCCAACTGTTGCAGGTGTCTTGTAAGGTACATCCCAAATGGGGTGCTGTACTCTATGATGGGTCTGATGAGTGATGAGTAGAGGGGCACAATGACCTCTTTTGATCTGGATGCAAAACCTTTTGTGATTAGGTGGGCCACATATAAGGATTTTCTAACCACTTTGGCAATGTGATTATCAAAGGAGCGATTACTATTTACTTGGGTCCTCAGATCCCTTATTAAGTTTTCTGTATTTAGGTGGCTACCACCTATGTGGTAGTTTGTGTGTACTTTGTTTTTTCCAAAAGGGATGACTATGCACTTTTTGGCATTTAGCTTGAGGCCATGATTTTGACACCAGGTATCCTTCTCAGTGAGACCCTTTTGGAGGATGTCTGTGTCAGCCAGAGAGTCAATTATAGCCCCTAGTTTGCAGTCGTCTGCGAACTTAGTCAGCCATAGTCCTCCTGTGCTTGTCTGTACCTCTGAGAAGTATATGTTGAACAGGAGGGGTCCTATGACTGAGCCCTGGGGAATACCACTTGTAACCGGTTTAGAGTCAGACCTAGCTCCTGCAACTCTCACCATGTGGGTTCTGTCTGTGAACCAATTGGCAACCCATCTTGTGACATAGGGGTTTATGTTCAGGCTGGTGAGCTTGTCTATAATACCAGAATGGGAAATTGTGTCAAAGGACTTTGCAAGTTCAAGGTAGGCTGTGTGTACCAGATTTCCTTCCTCTATAGCCTTGGTAACTGTCTCAAAGAAGTCCACCAGTTTTATGAGACATGATCTTCACTTAACAAAGCTGAACTGGGTAGGGTCCATTGTTTGGAGGTTCCCAATGTCTCTGTTAATGAGTTCCATGATGATGTGCTCCATAGCCTTGCAGACCTAGCTAGTCAGGCTTATAGGGCAATAGTTCCAGGGGTCTGTTGTGGCTCCACCTTTGTGGAATGGAATAACTGTTGCTGTGTGCCACTCTATGGCTACGTAGCCTGTGGAGAGGCTGAGTTTGAACAGTGTGTTTAGGTGAGGGGTTAGTTCGTCTTTGAGCTCATGTAAGACGCAGCCTGGGACACCATCTGGTCCCATTGATGCTGTGTTTTTGGCTTTGGAGAGATCTGTTTTAACCTGAGTGTCTGTGATTTTAGAGGCTCAACATTCTTTTGGTATGGTTATGGGCCCTTTTGGAGGTGAGAGGGGGGTGAAGTTTGCACTGAACCTGTCTGCCAGGATGTTGGCAATATCAGTTGGTTCAGTGTATTTTGTGCCATTCTGCATTAACTCCAAGCAGAACTAAGCATTGCCACTTAGATTCTTGACATAGCTAAAGAATGCCTTGTGGTTATCTTTGGAGTCCTTGGCAATTTTTCTTTCAAAGCTTGCCTTGGACGATTTTATGAGGGATCGTAGTTTTTTGCTGATACTGATCAGGGATGCCTTCCCTTTATGGGATTTTACTCTTTTCTGTACTAGTTTCCTCCTTCTATTGTATAGCTTGTTTATGGCAGGGGTCCACCAGACTGGTTTCCATTTCTTGGAGGAGTGAGTCTTGGTTTTACTTGGGATAGCACGATCCATGCATTCTTGTAGGTGCCCGTAGAATGCATTAGTAAAGGATTTTGAAGCATGTACAGCATTATCCTTCAGGATGGGGGCTTTGAAACTTTCCACCTTGGTCTTAGGTAATGTGAAGTTTGCTTTTGAAAAGTTTTTTACAGTGATTTCCTTGTCCGGGGGTGGGGGCAGAATGTGGATATCCAAAGTGATTTGTTTCTGGTCAGATCTAACCAGCGAGGGGTTGACCTACAGTGTGGAACACCAGTCGCCCATGTTGGTGACGACCAGGTCCAATATGTTGTCACCTCTGGTGGGAGTGTTGACGAGTTGATCCAGGGTTTTTGAGTTTATAAATTCTAGGAAATGTTGGGCAAGGGATTTAGTACTTGAGTAGTTCTCCCAGTTAATGTTTGGGTAGTTGAAATCACCCAATATTAGGGTGTTTGGTAAGACCTTTATGTTTCTCAGTGTTTCCAGAAATGTGGAATGAGGTCCTGGGACATGGTGGGTGATCTGTAGAAATTTTTATATACATATAACAGATATATTTTTTTTTAAAAAAAGTTTAGATTTTAACAACTATGTATGATACATATAATTTTAATAATACATTAATTTTAATATTATGAAATTTATTCAAGATGTAATAAGTGAATTCCTTACTATTTTACTTAATATTTATATTTAGTGGTGACATTGCATAATACCTGCTACTTAATATTCATGAGCCTTTTAGGAGAGCCTGATTTGTGTGTTTAAATGTTTTTTAGTGATGTTTATTGGTTAATATTTTATTTCTGAACTATTTAAGATGTAATTAGTGGTATTAATTGTTTATCTGATGAAGTCCAAGTTGTATTTGGAGAATCAACTGCGTTAATGCTGTTTGTATGCTGTTGGTGAAGCTGTTCGTGGATATTTATTAAATCGAGTGACTTTTTGCTTACTGGTCGGAGTGCCCCTCTCTTGCCTACTGTGCTTTTTTGAAGTTTGTAGTTGCTTTGGAGTGCAGTTTTCACAGTTTTCTGAGTTGGTTTCTGTTTGTGTGGATCAGGCTATGGAGGGAGCTTCTCCGGTGGATAGTAAAGGACAGGAAGAGGTTGGCCAATCATGCAAATTGATTGGCCAGCTCACTGAGCTTATTGACCTACTCACCCCGTTATGTCACTCCTTGGTTGCTAGCAATGCGAATACCTGCCAAGAAAAAGGAAGTGGAACCGAAGGGTTTTATGCACATAAACTGAAAAGGAAAAGAGGTATTTTTCACGATATTAATGATTCAGGGGATGTATTCAAACCGAATGGTGGTACATTCAACCCGGCTGCTACACCGAGAATTTTTGTGGAGGAACATGTACGGAATGAGGCTGAAGAGGCCAATGGTACTGACATTGGTAACAAATCTAAAGTGCCTTTTTGCACTCAAGCACCTCCAGGTACTGTTCCCATTACTTCGCATCACAAAGATACTAGTGAATGGTTGAAAGCAAGTTTTTGTTTTCATATTGACAAGGGTAACCAACATGGTATACCCAATGGAGATTCTTATGCTGTAAAACTGGACAAAATTTCTAAACTGATGTTGAAGTACAGAACATTAAGCATTGAAAACACATATCTTTTAGAATGCATTAACAGGAATATTGTTCCGAAAGGGTTAAGGGTTTGGAAATACCCCAATAATGTTCAGGCTGGCTCGGAATTTCATTTAGAATTGTTGGAAGTGTTTAATAAAACAGGTATAGACATTTTAAAGCTCATTATTAAAGGGAATGGTAGAAAACAGGATATGTTAAAAGGGGAAATTGATGAACTAGATGTACATATTAAGGAAGACTTAATACATGGAATAAGGGAAGAAAAGGATAAGTATTTTAAAGTTAGGGATGATATTGATATGAAATGTAATGATTTAATTAATAAGAAGATGAATAAATTGAAGAGGGACTTAGTTGAATATCAGAACAAAACGAGTTACCCCAAACCACCCTACATGAAATGGGATTTTTTTGGTAATAATAATATGAAACATGATTTTAGTAATAATAAGGATGAAAAAACAAGTAGATGGAATAATTATGACTATGACTATGAATTTCCACCACTTAATAGAGATGGTAACTATGATAATAATCAACAACACTTTAGAAATGGAAATTTTCAGAAGAGGGGGGGAATGGGGAGAGGAAGGTTCTAGATCTTCACCACCTAACCCCAAATGTATTGAATGATGAAATTTCAGTTTTTGGAACTAAGAATAGTTATGAAGACTTCTCTATATATAATTTTAGTGACATCATTTTGACAAAGGAACACTTTAGATTATTAAGTAAAGGTTTGAAGTATATACCTTATGTTAAGGGGGATCTAACAAAGACACTACTTGATATAAAATTGTTTTTAAGAAAAATAAATTTAGAAGTATTGTTTGCTAAGAATAAGACCTCTAACTCTGTATATGACAATAAGGCCTTGGTACGTAGAGCCATTTATAACCCGCCCCTTCATCCCCAGATCAGGAATTTGGAAATCATTTTAGAGAATGAAGTTAGAAATGCACAACAAAAGAAAATATATAGAAATAATCTTAGTCAAACTGAAAATGAGATTTTAAACTCATTGAAAATGAATGCGGAAGTTAGAATTATGAAACCAGATAAGGGAGGGGGAGTAGTTATTATGGAGAACATTATTTATGAAGGTAAAATGAATGAAATTCTTAGGGATGAAGTGAAATATGCATGTGTGTCAAGGAACGAAGTTAATTTAGCATACCACAAGATAGACATTTTGTTAAAAGATATGTTATATGAAAAAGTAATAGATAGTAAAACTTACGATTATTTATACGTACCAAAACCTCGAATACCAATCATTTTTGGTATTCCCAAAATACATAAAAATGTTGAAGATCCACCCCTTAGGCCTATTGTGTCTGCAGATGGATCAAAGACACATCCTTTGGCTAAATATACTGATGTAAAAACCAAACATATTTGTACACAAAACAAGGTGATACTTAAGGATTCATGGGACTTGCTAAGGAATATTACCCCTGACTTATTTTCTGAAGATCTTATTTTTGTCACTATTGATATAATAGATCTTTTTTCATGCATACCCTATGAGACGGGTTTATTAATGTTTGAGGATATGATTTTTCAAGATAACAAGATACCCCAATACGAGAAAGTTGCTATTATGGGACTTATGGATATTGTCCTTAAGTATAACTTTTTGATTTTTAATGGGGAATATTTCCAACACACACAAGGTGTCTCTATGGGTGCAGCCTGTGCCCCTACATTTGTGAATTTAGTTTTGGCACAGTGGGAGGAAAGTTTCATCTTACATTCCAAATTCAACACCTACTGGACATTATATTGCCGTTTTTTGGACGACATTGTAATTTTTTGGACTGCAGGTTATGATAAATTTAGTGAATTTATTGAATATATTAATAAGTCCACTAATTTTCTAAAATTTACCCATAAGACTTCAATAGATATGTTACAATATTTGGATGTGGAAATCTACAAATTGAATAATAATTTTGAAACTAGAATTTATAGAAAATCTACCTTCTGTAACTCCTTTCTCCACTATAACAGCGCACATCCTTCACATTGTAAAAAGAACATAGTGAAAGGACAGTTTGTCAGGGGTTGCCGTATGACTAGTTTGGAGTCAGATTTTGTCAATGAATGTGCTTTTTTAGAGACTATGTTTAAAGAAAAAGGTTACCCTAGCAATTTTGTTGAAAATATCAGGATGGAAGTGGAGGAAGGTAGAAGTACAAAATTTAGACCTATTAAGGGTGTTACATCCGAATCTTCACCTGATTTTGGGGATAGAAATAACAAAGGTACCTACAATGAATACCAGCAGGCCTTGGTATTGGAATATAATGCTTCAAATTTCAAGGTCAGGGAGATCTTTCTGAGAGAATGGGATAGATTTGTGTCATTTACAGACATAGATGAAATATTAAAATTAAAGCCAAAGGTAGTCTACAAAAATTCATTTAATATGAAGAAAATTTTTGAGATAAATAGTAATGTAGGAAACACCACGTATTGTGAAAATATACATTTTATAGGCAGAAGAAAGAAAATGGGTACTTTTAAATGTGGAAGTTGCCATCAATGTGAATATATTATGAATAAAGGGGAAATTCATTTAGAAAGTAGAAATAAATGGATTAGAAGTAAGGGGAACTTTGGTTGTGATAAAAAAGGATTCATTTACCTTGCATTATGTCAAAAATGTAAATCATTTTATGTGGGTAAAACAGAGAGGGTATTGAGGAGGCATATCTATGAACATCTCTATGAAATTTCAAAAGCTAAAGAAACAAATGCTTTATATAAACACTCTAGGGTTTGTGAAGGGTATAAATTCCTCTTTTTCATATTAGAACAAGTTAAGAGAGATATAAGAGGTGGCCCTTGGGAAGAATTCTTGGAATATAAGGAACTGTGGTGGCAGATAACTCTGGAAGCAGCGAAAACACCTGGTTTAAATGACCGCATTTCACTTTTACCCTTATTAAAATTAAGGGCTGCCAAAGTGTAAAAATTGTGTTATGATTAATATGCCAGTAGATGGTGCCAATCTACTTGAATTACATTGATTCTTACATGGCAAGCATGGATTTTTATATACATATAACAGATATTTTTTTTTTTTAAAAAAAGTTTAGATTTTAACAACTATGTATGATACATATAATTTTAATAATACAGTAATTTTAATATTATGAAATTTATTCAAGATGTAATAAGTGAATTCCTTACTATTTTACTTAATATTTATATTTAGTGGTGACATCGCATAATACCTGCTACTTAATATTCATGAGCCTTTTAGGAGAGCCTGATTTGTGTGTTTAAATGTTTTTTAGTGATGTTTATTGGTTAATATTTTATTTCCGAACTATTTAAGATGTAATTAGTGGTATTAATTGTTTATCTGATGAAGTCTAAGTTGTATGTGGATGAAAACGCGTATTGTGAATCAACTGCGTTAATGCTGTTTGTATGCTGTTGGTGAAGCTGTTCGTGGATGTTTATTAAATCGAGTGACTTTTTGCTTACTGGTCGGAGTGCCCCTCTCTTGCCTACTGCACTTTTTTGGATTTTGTAGTTGCTTTGGAGTGCAGTTTTCGCAGTTTTCTGAGTTGATCTGTAGAAAGCTACAATTTGAATTGCAGTTTTGCCCATTGTTAGTTGCACATGGATGATCTCTGAAGCATCATCCTGTGCCAATAACCTGGAGGTGTGGGTATCCTTGATGAATATGGATACTCCCCCACCTTTTGTATTTCGGCCTGGGTTCTGTGGCCAAAATGTATGGTATGAGTTGTAGCCTGGTAATGCTGGGGTGCTCTCTGGAGCCTTAAACCAGGTTTCTGTTACTGCACATATATCGATTTTCTCCATACTAAGGAGTGCCTCAAGTGCGTGCATTTTGACGTTTAGACTTCTGGCATTGAGTAGCATTACCCTCAGATTTTTGTTACTTGTGCTATTTATGGCAGTGGGTTTGTCTTTTGAGCCTTGCCTAAAAAAGGCACTATGGGGGTGGCAAGAGCCTTAGCTAGTATTCAAAAGCCTAAAGGTGACAGGTGTAAGCCATCTCTAGCAAAGTAGCGTGGCTTGTTGAGCATGTCATCCCAGGCAGACAGACACTAGATCCCCTTTGTATGACACCAGAAACTTAACCAATTGTGGAAATTGATATTTTTTTCTTTATACCATTGTATCATTCTTGGTGAGGGCAGGATGCTACTCAGGGTCAGGGTCATACTGGCCTGGGCTACATGATCAGAGAGCTCTTCCATGTCTCCTTTCATGTAGTCCAGAGAAGTATGGCTCAGGTCATTCACACCAACATAGACAATGACAGAGTCGTATTTGTACTTGTTCTGGAGTGACCCAAGTGCTTGCCTTATGTGACGGATCCTGGCACCTGACAAGCAGCTAACAGTAACCTTCTCCTTATTCAGCCTAGTGAGTGGGACGTCAGTATGCCTTACTATAAAGTCACCTATTACTAGTATGTTGGGTATGTTATTTTGCCTTAAGGGCTGTGATTGTGTGGCATGCTGGTTTTGTGAAGTATGTGTTTCATGGTTTGTGCTGGGGGTGGAAGTTGCTTGGATGTCTGCTTTGGAGGTCTTTGTTGCTTTTGCAGATTTTTATTTAGAGCCTCTGAGTATATTTTTGTGTATTTATATATGTTTTTTTGCCAGTGCTGGTTGAATGGGTCTATGTGAGACTGGTGGTGTGATGCCAGTATTTCCCTTCTCCTCTTGACTGTCTGATCCAGTCTTGGGTTGAGAGAACTTAGCTTCCAGTTTGGCTGTATAATTGCATCTCTCGCATGCATTAGTGTTTGGTGGTAGGAAGAGAGGGTTGTCTGTGTACATGAGGCAGTTGTAACATTGCCTCAAAATGCCCAGATTCACCAGTTGAACTGGAGAGTACACCTGAAACTGCCCTTTGGACATGCCTGGATAGGTACAGTGAACTGTTTTACTGAATAGCTGGTAAGGTCTAATAGAGAGCCTTGTCCTTCTGTACAGTATAGTGGGGTCTAATGCTAGGGTTTATAAGTGCTTGCTATGCGTTATGAGCAAGTGCAGGGCTGAGAAATGAATGGCTTGAGTGCTTAAGTTGAAAGTTTGTCTAGTTCCAAGGGAAAAATTGAAGAGGAGATTTTGTGGAGCTGGGAATAATTATATCCTAGCTAACCGGAGCTGCCCAGCACGCAGAACCGGGCAAATGCGTTTTTTATAACAGGGAAATGAAAGACATAGAAATTAGCCCAAAATGGCCAATAAACTACTAATTTCTAGGCTGAAACCACTCCTCCAGGGACAGATAGGCTGCTCAAAGCTCCCCTCTCTCACAGGTGAACAAAGAAACTTCCTTCTATCCAAGTAAGGTATGGCAAACACAGAGATTTGTAACACAGCCCTGAATTCAGCACTAACCTGAAAATTGGACTATACTAACTTAGAAAGGCACAAGTATATATAGTTTTTTTCAGAAAATAAAGCAGATACAATAAAAAAATACTTTAAAAGCACAAAAAAGGATGCTTACTGTTATATATCTCAGTTCAGAGTTGTAGTCAATGACCCTAGTAATAAAGTAGGAAGAAACACAAATACAGTAAAAGCAGATGAATAAAGTGCACTTTTTATATATATAAAACAATAGAAAACGAACAAACTGATTCAAGCAAGGTAGCAAATTTATCACAAACCAGTTCAAATAAGAGTCTACTAACACTAAGTAATGCTGATTGTTTCACTCAAATATATCAGTGGCTACTGTTGACCAAGGCAGTTCAGGAAATTGACTAAGCTGAAGTGGTTCTTTTTGCAAATGGAGTTTAGTACTATTGCATACTGAACAAGAAGAAAGTACTTTATCAATGTCTTTTACTAGAGAAACCCAAAATACTAGTCCTCTTGCCCTTCTTTTGGTAGATTTGGAAGCTGGGTCACCATGATGCAAAATCTGGATATATTCCCATTCTAAGGAAGCAGGAACAACAATTTTAGGACCCTTGAAAATAATGCCATCTTCCATCAACATTTCATCTCTGTAAGGAAAATACATTTGCACTTCAGGTGGTTCACTAGATTGCTTTGATGGCCATTCAACATTAATGTAGGGTTGAGCTTTTGCAAAACTGGACCAGTCTTTGTATGATCTCTCAGCTCATTAAGTTTTGTGGTAGAAAAATTACACACTTCCATGACATCAAAGTCAAAAGTCTCATTCAGCTGTTCTGTTGTATTTCTGGGCAATCTGGATAAGGTATCAGCTAGACAAAAAGTTTGTCTTTTGTATAGACCATTTTGAAGTTGTACTTTTGCAATTTGAGCATCATTCTTTGTAATCTCGCTGTAGTTGAAAGCATTGGCTTCTTTAAAATAATGACTAGAGGTTGGTGATCAGTTTCAATCTGAATAGCTCGACCATATAAATAATCATAAATTTTGAACATGCAAATACTATTGCAAAAAGTTCTTTCTCAATTTGAGCATATTGCATTTCAGTTTGGGTAAGAGTTCTGGATGTATAAGCTACTGGTCTGCCTTTTTGAAGAATATCTGTGCCAAGAACAAATTTTGAAGCATCACAGGAAAGTTACTGATTTATTGACATCATAGTATCTTAATGTAGGTGGGGTGGCAATTTTCTGTTTAAGGTCTTCAAATGTTCTCTGGTGCTGTTCCAACCAATACCATGTAACATTTTTACACATCAGTTCTCTCAAAGGCACTGTCAACTCACTGGAAGTCTGGTATAAACTTGCCTAAATAGATGACCATACCAAGAAAATGTTGTAGAGGTTGAACATTATTTGGTGTTGGCATCTCAAGAATGGCTGCTTTCTTGGATGGGTCTGGTCACTGGCCAATGCAGGTAAATAAAAGACCTACATATGTAACTTCTGGTAGTCTGAATTTGCACTTGAGAGGATTGAGCTTTAAGTTTACTTCACATTCTCTGTCTAGAACTCTCCTAAGGTTTCTGTCATGGTCTGCTTCACCATTGCCTCCAACAAATAAATCATCTATTATTATTGTACATGGATAAAGAACAAAACAAAGCAAATTACTAAAATATGAATAGACTCCGGGGTTAAGAGACTGAGTGTAAAAACTGATTTAATTAAGTACTTTTCATTTGTTACAAAGTACAAACTTCTTCAGATAAAGAACTAGATAAAGAATACATCCTTTTAAAACCATTACCTATACCATGTGATCAGAAACAACAAATCAAATCATTTAGTGACAATGACTCACCCATTACAACTCATTTAGAGAGCAAAAGAGCTACAAACTCTGAATGGTGCTAATGCTAAAAAATAGACATATGAAGATAATAAGTGAAGTTTGGCACAGACAGATTTGTCATGGGACTGTTTAATGTGGGGTGGGGGTGTTGGGTGATAGCTGTGCTAGGTTATTTGGGTGGTTGGGAATGGTTAGGAAAGGATTAAGTAAGTTGGGATTTGAAGGGAAGTGAGGTAGTGCTACGAGTGTGGCTTGAAGGTTTTTTAAAGGAAATCCAGAATGAATAAGCACATTTTGGTGTGGTTTTGATGTGAGGCAGGATCACATCCCAGACGACCTGAGGTTGTTAGTAAGGTAGGCCATGGGGTTATAAGCAGTGAGGTGAGATGCAGCTTTGTTGGGTTTTTCAGGATTCCCTTTTTTTTCTCTCTCTCTCTCCCCTTATAATGGATATATCAGAAAAGTTTAAATGTAGTGTTAGGCTGTTCTGGTGTGGGTCTTGTTTTCCGGTATGTTAAGTGTCTTGCTAGGTCATTAAGAAGGTTTTGTGTATGTATTAACTTTCCCTGGTGGGCTAGTGCAGTTTATTTGTCATATTATGTTTCCTGATGGTCTAGTGCTGCACCGTTAAGTTTTCTGATACTGTTTAGCTTTCCCTAGTGGTCTAGTGCTGCACTGTTTATGGGTTTGTGTATTATTAGTTTCTTGCTTCGGTTTAGATTCCCTGGTGGTCTACTGCCTCACCGTTAAGTTTCTGGTTATTTGTTTAACTTTCCATGGTGGTCTAGTGCTGCGCCATTAAGTTTCTGGTTATTTGTTTAACTTTCCCTGGTGGTCTAGTGCTGCATTGTTAAGTTTCTTCTTATTTGTTTAACTTTCCCTGGTGGTCTAATGCTACACCGTTAAGTTTCTTGTTATTTGTTTAACATTCCCTGGTGGTCTAGTGCTGCACCGCTAAGCTTATTGTTATTTGTTTAACTTTCCCTGGTGGTCTAGTGCTGCGCCATTATGTTTCTTGGTATTTGTTTAACTTTCCTTGATGGTCTATTGCTGCTTGCTCCATGGAGGTGGTTTTGTGGTAATTCGCAGGCTTGCTGACCATTAACGACCTGATGCGCATGCGCAATGCTGCTGGTGCGGCACTCTATGGATATTTATTAAAAAAAAAAGAGAGAGAGAGAAATAAGTAAATGGGATTGTTGAATCCCTTTGCTTTTCTGGCCCCTTTGATTTTATGCATTTAACCACCTAGCCTTTGTCCCTGGGGTCTAGTGTTGGTCTGCGGTGATAAGTAGCATGGCCATGTTCCATGGTGGTCTAGTGTGTTTGTGTGGTGTTTAAGTGGGGATAGAGTAAGGGGTCTTTGTGGATGTTGCTTGTTCATTCCCCAGTGGTCTAGTGCTGGCGTATGGTGCTTGTGTGGGATGGCTGTTTGCTCATTTGTTTCCTGGTGGTCTAGCAGTTTTTGTTGTGTGGTATGGCTGTTTGGTGTCTTCCCTGGTGATCTAGTGTATGTGCTTGTGTGGGATGGTTGTTCAGCTAGCTTGCTTCCCTGGTGGTCTAGTGGTTTGTTTAATTTTCTCCCTGGTGATCTAGTGTGGATCTGTGGTGGTGGGTAGTGATTGCAGAGTCTGGTTCTTGTCTCTGTATGGTTTCCTGGTGGTCTAGAGCTGAGAAAGCAGAGCAGAGTTGCTCTGCTTTCCCGGGCTTGTCGAGCTGTGTGACTTTCTGCGCATGCGTGGTAGTGCGGACAAGGTTTTTATTTATTTATTTATTTTCTCTTGTTGATGCATGCTTAGGCAGGAGAGGTATGGGTGGTGATTTAGATAAGATTAATAGGAAAAGGCATGATGATGAGGCAAGTGTGTCTGTGTATTTTTTTTTTCTTCTGGGATTTCAGAGGGGCCTAGGCTGATGGTGACTACAGTGTGTATGGCTGGAGTGCGAATGGGTTTGTAGCAGAATAGGCAGTTATTGAGATTAACTTTATTGTGCAAAGTTTTATTGTCATTAACTTCTTTGTTTCTTTTTAAGTGATTATGGTGGAGGCTTTAAGACAGAGATGGGCCAGTATTGTAGCAAGGGTGAAGATTTGTTAAACGCCATTCCTGCTGAGGTACCAACGACTAGCTTGCAGGGTGTGACCACACGCAAGAAGGGGCAGATGACTACAACCTGGGCATCCAGGGCAAAGAAAGCCAAGCAGACAGCATTGGCAGAGAAGGCTACAGACGTGATGACGCCCCATGTATTAGCTGCTTGTAATAATTCATCAAGCTTATGGGGGGTGAGGAGACTGGAGCAGGTGCAGGTGCGAGGTAGGGGGCAGTGAGGGAGGGCTACTGGGTAGCAGTTTGGAGGCTTTACCTGAGTGTGGAGGGGTTTTTGAGGATACCCTGTCCCTGTTAGACCAGGGGTTAGGGCCAGGTGTCCATGAGGTAGAGTCTGAATTTGGTTTACGGCCGGGGATTAGTTGATATCACAGGCCCTGCAATAGGAAGGGGCTCCCATTTTTATTGACCCTGCACATATCTCTGTTAGTAAAGGAAAAGATTTGAAAAGGGGAGTTTGTCGATATTTTTGAATTGATTGATGCAGATGGGGTACAGCGGTTGACAGAAGCAGAGATTACTAATGGAAAGGACCTCTTGGCTGCATTGGCTATGTTAGGTTACAAAAGGGTAGGGAGATTTCAGGCTAACACATGGGATAATTGGGTCCTAGGTTTCATTTACTATATGTCGGTCTGTTTGGAAAGGGACACTTTGCTGGCTCTTCCTCTTTTGGCTTATTTTTTAACTGTTAGGGAAGCGCAGAGGTTGAAGCCCAGTTATGCATGGTTATGGTATGACCAAAAAGTTTGCAAGCATAAAGTAGTAGATAAGTCTATTCACTGGGAGGTCAGACATCTGGACATTTGGCTGTCCACCATGATGAATACCAGTGGAGGGGGTAGCAGATTATCTCAACCATCTGAGTGAGGTGCAAGGATATGTTGGGCTTTTAATGCCGGTAGGTGTTCCTGGGTGGGTTATAGATTTGAAGAAAATAAGGTCAAGAAAGTGATAAAGCTGAAACTGTAGCCAAATGCACAAATCCAATAAATACAACTCCAGACAAATGCCAGATACTTTAATAAGACAACAAAGCTTTCGGATTATAAAGAATAGACTTATCTACTGCTTTATGCTTGCAAACTTTTTGGGCGGCATAGTGGTGCAGTGGCTAACATTGTCACCTCACAGCAAGAGGTTCTCCGGTTCGATTCTCAGCTGGGGTGCCTTCTGTGTGGAGTTTGCATGTTCTCCCTGTGTTCGTGTGTGTTTCCTCCGGGTACTCCGGTTTCCTCCCACATTCCAAAGACATGCATCTGGAGCATTTCTCCCTGGGCCTCCGCTGAAAACAGGCTCTGTGGAAACTAGTCGGACTTTCCCGGTCAACAAATGATAAATAAATAAATAAAAATAAAATAAAATAAATCGTTCATCCATGTTAGAATACCTATACTAAATTCTAAAACCTTAAATAGTCAATTAAACAGTCACATGATAACTGCCAGCCTATAAACATAAAAATAATTACAATAATCATTTAGTTATTTTAAAATTGTTTCTATGTATAAAAATATATAAAAAATTTCATAAAACCATTCCTCATCTTATTTCTTTTTGTTTTTTAACTAGTATTCGTTTAATAGTCAGTGCATTATTCAGTCCTGGTTTCATGTCAGCTCTCAGCCTAATTATCCAAGTATACTCTCTATTCTCTAGAACATTGTTTAAGTCCCCACCTCTATTCTGCTTATGTACTATGTCTATTACTCTAAATTTAAAGCTATGGGCACTTCCATTTTCCATTACATGCTTATTTAAAGCATTACATTCCATTCTCCTACGTATATTTGACTTATGCTCTATAATGCAATCTTTAAGTTTCCTGCTGCTTTTACCAACATAAAAACATGAACACAGTACATAAACATGAACAATGTACATAAAAAAGAAGTACAGGTTAGTAGATGTGTACATAAGAATAGTATGCATCCACCGCATATATTCAAAGGAATAATAAAATCCCAAATGTTAAGGGTGAGTAGGCTGAATACTGATGATGGGGTATGCGAAGAACAATTAAATGATATGGCCACTGAATTTTTAGAAAGGGGTTACTCATATAGAATGGTTAACCAATATGTAAAAAAAACTTTAGAAGCTAGAAAAGTTAATAATATGGTGGCATTTAATATTAGGCAACAAAGCGCACCATTGAATATACATAAAGCAGAAGTAATAAGATACTTAACAACTCATAATTTAAGAATTGACCAGGTGAAGAAGGTAATAGAAAAGAATTGGGGCATTTTGATGGATATGCCAGAAATATACCAGATATTGGAAAATAGGCCCTTACTTTGCATATCAAAATTTGAAACTCAAACTATGCTATAAGGACTTTCCAAAACAGAACAATGGAAGGCAAAATAGTTTTAAAATGGGTACCTACCCATGTATAAATAGTACTTGTTGTGATGATATTTTTAAAAATGACACTACTTCATTTATTCATCCAATAACTAAAGAAAATTTTGTATTTAAATGTATGGCAAAATGTAATACAGAAAATATTGTTTACTTGGCAACCTGTACACTGTGTTCATGTTTTTATGTTGGTAAAAGCAGCATAAGCAGATTAGAGGTGGGGACTTAAACAATGTTCTAGAGAATAGAGAGTATACTTGGATAATTAGGCTGAGAGCTGATATGAAACCATGACTGACTAATGCACTGACTATTAAACCAATACTAGTTAAAAAAAAAACAGAAAGAAATAAAATGAGGAATGGTTTTATGAAACTTTTATGATTTTTTTATATATTTTTTACACATAGAAACAATTTTAAAATAACTAAATGATTATTATAATTATTTTTATGTTTATAGGCTGGCTGTTATCATGTGACTGTTTAAGTGACTATTTAAGGTTTTAGAATTTAGTATAGGTATTCTAACACTGATGAAGTATTTGTAATCCGAAAGCTTTGTTGTTTTATTAAAGTATCTGGCATTTGTCTGGAGTTGTATTTATTGGATGGGTTGTAGATTTGCTCATATTCGCTCGAAGTGTATGGGGGCACATGCATTTACACAATGTGGGGGGGTGGGGATCAGGTTGGGGGGGTCAGGCACTGCATTTTGGAGGTATAAGAGGTTGGAATAGTTCCTGTTCAGCGGTGCTTGGCGGGTGTGGTCAGGCTAATTTTCAATGTCAAATGGGGGGGTCCTTTCGAGAAGGTAGAGGGAGTTTTAGGGAACCATTCACCTATTAAGGTGAAGGTATTGAAGGACTTGACTCATTATCCGCTGCCGGTGGTAGCGGCAGAGTTGATAGAAGGTTTTTCCAAAGGGTTTTCAATTAAGTCTTCATTGGTGGGGGACGGGAGGGTGGGGAGAAATTTAATGTCTGTCAAGGGCAGGGAGGTGATTTTGCAAGAGTTGATTGACAAAGAGTGTCAGTCTGGGAGGGTGTTAGGTCCTTTTTGTTACTCTCCTTTCCCTAACTTTAAGGTGTCACTGTTAGGTTTGGTTCCAAAGAAAAAGCAGGGTGAATTTCACTTAATTCATCATTTATCGTACCCTGCGGGTGAGTCAGTGAATGATTTCATTCCCAGTGAAGAGGCTAGAGTAACGTATTCATCTTTGGATAATGCAGGTCATTAGGAGTTTCAAGGACCCTTGGCTGGTTAAAGTAGATATTTAGTCAGCTTTTCATTTGTTACCTGTGAGGGAGGAGGATTGGCCATTATTAGGCATGGTAGTAGGGGACAACTTTTATTTTGACACTGCCATGCCTATGGGATGTGCGGTGGCATGTGCTACTTTTGAGAAGTTTAGCTCAACATTGCACTGGATATGGCAGCAGAGGGTGGAGGATCAGCAAGCCATACACTATTTAGAATATTTTTTTATTGGTAGGGGAAGGTAAGCAAGGGATGCAGGTAGCTATGCAAGAGTTTGTGGGGATGTGTGAGGCCTTGGGGGTATCTTTGACTAAGCATAAGTTGGAGGAACCGGAAAGGGCCTTGGAATTTTTGGGGATGATGGTAAATGCAGAGCAGGGTTTGTTTTGTTTGCCTTCAGGTAAGATGGTTAGGCTGCGGGACAAGATCATTTGGGTGGAGTCTTGGCCTAAGGTTTGGGTGAAGGATGTTATGGAATTGTTGGGTTTGTTGAACTTTGCATGCAGGGCGGTGCATTCTGGGTGGACGTTTTGTTGGTCTGTGGCATTTTTATTGAAAAGATGTAAGAGTAAGCACCACAGAGTATGGGTCAATAAGTTGGCATGAGAGGATTTAGATTTGTGGATGGAGTTTTTATAACAGTTTAATAGGATTTCATTTTGGCAGTTAGACTGGGTTACAGAAGTAGAACTGCAGTTGTTTACTGATGCAGCTGGGGGGGTGGGTCCTGAATGAGTGCTTACTTTGTGGGTCAGTGGTTTGCTGTTCCGTGGATGGAGCATTGGTCAGAGGAGTTGAAATGGAATGTTGCCTTTTTGGAGTTGATGCCAATCTGGGCGGCTTTGGTGGTATGGCAGGAGCATTTGAAGGGGTGGAGGGTGGTATTCCATTCAGATAATTCTGCAGTGGTGAGAGTGCTACAGTTAAAAATGGCTAAAGCACCTCACTTGTTATTTATTCTTATGAAATTGGTGTTGTATAGCTTGCTGATTAACTTTTCTTTTACAGGGTTCCATGTACCGGGGATTTCGAATGAGATAGCTGATAGTTTGTCTCGTTTTCAGTTCCGCAGGTTCCGTCAGGTGGCGGTAGAAGAGGCTTTGCATCTGTCAGTTGTCCCACAAATTTGGCAGATTGGGGCAATAGTGATTGGCAGGTTGGTGCAACAACCATGGGGGGCATCCACGAGATGAGCCTACGGTAGGGCATTACTTGAATTTGACAAATATTTGCATTAGTTATCTGATGAGGACTGCATGTGGTCTGAGAATTTATTATTATGTTATCTAGCCATGTTGAAAGGGCAGGGAAGGGCAGTGCAAACGGTTTGGGTGGCCTTAGTAGCTATTGCTGAGTATACTCGGTTGGTTGGATTAGAGGATTTCACTAGGTCATGGGTGGTGAGTAGAGTGTTAAAAGGGTGGGCTAAAGTTGAAGGAAGCAGCTTGAATAGGAGATGGCTGGTTATGAAAAGTATTTTAAGAAAGTTGTTAAAGGGTTTGGGTAAAGTGTGTGGTTGTTTGGATGAGTATGTGTTGTGGTGTGCAGTTAATATTTGGATGTATTGTGGTGCATTTTGTGTGTCTGAGTTATTGGGTTCATTGGTATGGGAAGATGTACTGATATTACCTAGGGTGGTGCATATTAGATTGCATTCTTCAAAGACAGATCAGGAGGAGCTTGAGCCACCCATTGTTTTGGAGGAGGTGAGGTTAGCTTGGCAATGTCCAGCAGCTTGAGGAAGAAAGTATTGTGGGGTACGGAAGGGTAGAATTCAAGGGTTGTTTCTTTCAGCAGTGAGTGTTAAAGCATTGACAGGCGAGCAATTGAATGTGGTTATGAGAAGGGCACTTTGGAGTGTGGGTTTGCAAGGGAATAAGTTTTCTTCACATTTCTTTTGGATGGGTAGGGCATCTGATCTGGCTAAGGAAGGTAGGTCAGTGGAAATATTCAAATGGGTGGGTTGGTGGACATCCAATGCCTTTTTTAATTATATTAAATAGTTTGTAGAGACTTTGTACAAAAATGTTTTTCCCTCTTCTCTTAGATCAGAGACAGGTCATCATTTTGGGCTATTCCTTCATATTCTAGGCTTCTAGGCATACAGAGGTTAGACCCAATGGCATAAATCTGGGTTTGGATCACTTTGGCTTAAAAATCATTTGGCATGATGTTAGAGGGCTAAGGTGGAGTCAAATATTGCAAACATTTAATGAGTTTCAGCTTAAGTTGGGGTTGCTCAGGTGTTAGTAATTCATTCAGGTGGCAATGATTTAGGCAGGGTACTGAAGAGGCAGTTGGTTTGTCAAGTTTGTGAGGACATTTTAGCATTGTGGAGGATGTATCCATGGATGGTTGTTGTTTGGTCTGAGATTATTCCTCAGTTGGTATGGAAAGGAGTGCAGAATTTTGCCACTGTGGAGAAGGCCCACAGATATGTCAATTTTAAGTTGGAAAAATATTTGGGAGAAATTGTATATATGGTCTGGCATTTAGAGTTTGACAGTAAGAATCCAGTGTGGTATAGATCGGATGGTGTTCACCTCAATGATTTCGGTTTGGATTTATTTAACTTTAATTTGGGTTTGATGGAGGAGGATCTTGTGAAGAAAGGTATTGTTTGAGAGGGAACAGCCCTTTAAGGGCTGGTGGGTGGAGAAGAGGGTCAGGCCTGACCCTCTTCTGTTCCCCCTCTACAGGATGGTGGATGAAAATTGGTATTTGTGAGAAATTAATGTGAGTGGGGATGCTGCCTTTGTTGTTTATCCAAGGTGAGTGGGTATGCTGCCTTATCTTTGGCTATTGTATATATGTGTGAGTGGGGATGCTGCCTGCATGTTTATTTGATGTTTGATAACAGTTTTGTTGTTCCTTAGCTAACTGTATTCAAGGGGTGAGTAGGAACGCTGCCCTTATGTTTGTCTTTTATGTTCAATAAAGTTATGTTAAGCAATTTATCACTATAAAGGTCATCAAATGTCATTGGGTGTTTGTGTATTTATTAGGACTGTGACAATGATAATTATAAAAACACTTTACACAAATATATGAAAATTAAATAAAAGTGAATACTAATAAGAACTAATAAGAAAATGAAAAGTATAAATAACAAGTTAAGTAAAAACTTTATGGCTAAAGACCATACCCATAGAATTAATTAGTAAGTAAACTTGTTTTACTTTACTAAACTCTTAAATTTCAATAGGTACTTAATTGAACAGGAATCATTGATTCCTGGAAATTTATATGCATTTAAGTGAATCTGCCAAAATAGTTCAAGCTCTTCCAATTTCAGAGCAACTGGTCCTCCCCGAACATCATATGGGACATGATCTATTACCATAAACTTAAATAAATGATCTTTATGCCCAGAGATTTGTAAAGCCAAAGCATTGTCTTGTTTACTTTTGCTAATGACATATTGATGTTCATATAAACGTTCACAGAACTTACATTCCGTCTTGCCAATGTAGTAAACGGGACAGTGTTGGCACCTTACCATGTACACTACAAACTTAGAATTACAGTTATACCTACTTCTTAACTTGTGTACAGTACTATTAATACTAAAAGAGTTACCCACATCTATAAATTTACAAAACCTGCAAGACTCATGTTTAAACATACCTAAATGTGAGGACTGCCTAGTAAGTTTACATTCTAACAGATTCTTTAGATTGGGACCTCTTTTAAAAATAATTTTTGGAGGACTACTGGCCTTTTGTAAGAGAGCTGGATCAGTCCTTAACAAGTCCCAATTCTTGTACAAAACAGAGTGCAATATAAGGCTATTAGCACTGAAAGTCATAATTAAACTGTGAAATCAGTTAGTTTATCAACCACTACTTTAGAGATAGTCTCATCTCTCCATTTGGGGCCTACTTAGGATAGGAACATACATACCATTAGAACTCTTCATTTTTATTTCTCTTATTAAGGAATCAGTTAGTTCACTGGGGTAACCTCGACTCGAGAACATCCTTTTTAACAATCCACATTCAATGTCAAACTCACTATCCAAGGTAACAGTTCTGGCAGCCCTCACCAGTTGACCTTTAACCACAGAATGCTTCTGGTGGTAAGGGTGGCTGCTAGAAAAATGGAGAAATTAGTAAGAATAAGTACTTTTCCAGAACACTTTGGCTACATAACATTGCTTAACATAATCTTTCCTAAGATTAATATCCAAATAACTGATCTCATCCTTACTGAAATTAAATGTGAATTTCAAAAAACTTGTAGTAATGTTCAGATAATTAACCAAAGAAGTGGCTTTGACCAAGTCTCCCTTTATGAAGATAAAATATGATCTAGGTATCTGGTATAAAATAAGATGTCCTCTTGGATTTCCTCTTTAGTAAAAAATAAATTCAGTTTCCCAGTAGGCCATAACAAGGTTAGTTATTTGGATATTAACCTTAGGAAAGATTATGTTAAGCAGTGTTATGGAGCCAAGGTGTTCAAGAAAAGTACTTATTCTAGCTCATTTCTCCATTTTTCTAGCAGCCACCCTTACCACCAGAAGCTTTCTGTGGTTAAAGGTCAACTGGTGAGGGCTGCTAGAATTGTTACCTTGGATAGTGAGTTTAACATTGAATATGGATTGTTAAAAAGGATGTTCCTGAGTCGAGGTTACTACAATGAACTAATTGATTCCTTAATAAGAGAAGTAAAAATGAAGTGATCTAAAGGAATGTATGTCCCTATCCTAAGTATAGTAGATAATTCTAACTTAGTAGGCCCCAAATGGAGAGACGGAACTACATCTGAAGTAGTGGTTGATAAACTAACTGATTTCACATTGAGTTTAATTACGACTTTCAACACTAATAGTCTTATATTGCATTCTATTTGGTACAATAATTGGGACTTATTAAGGACTGATCCAGTTCTCTTCCAGAAGGCCAGGAGTCTTCTTAAAATTATTTTTAAAAGAGGTCCTAATCTAAAGAATCTGTTAGAATGTAAACTTACTAGGCTGTCCTCACATTTAGGTATGTTTAAATGTGAGTCTTGCGTTTTTTTAAATTTATAGATGTGGGTAACGGTTTCAGTATTAATAGTACTGTACACAATTTAAGAAGCAGGTATAACTGTAATTCTAAGTTTGTAGTGTACCTGACAAGGTGCCAACACTGTCCCGTTTACTACATTGTCAAGATGGAACATAAGTTCCGTGAACGTTTATAGAAATGTCAATATGCCATTAGCAAAAGTAAACAGGACAATGCTTTGGCTAAACATATCTCTGGGCATAAAGATCATTTAGGGAAGGACCAGTTGCTCTGAAATTGGAAGAGCTCGAATTATTGTGGCAGATTCACTTAAATGCATATAAATTTCCAGGAATCAATGATGCTTGTTCAATTAAGTGCATATTGAAACTTTAAGAGTTTATTAAGGTAAAACTAATTTACTTACTAATTAATTCTATGGTTATGGTCCTTAGCCATAACGTTTTTATTGAACTTGTTATTTATACTTTTCATTTTCTTATTAGTTCTTATTAGTATTCGCTTTGATTTAATTTTCATATATTTGTGTATAGTGTTTTTATAATTATCATTATGATCTTTATAGGTCTATATTTTAGCATTAACACCATTCCTCGTTTGTAATTCTTTTGCTCTCTAAATAGGTTGTAATGGGTGGGTTATTGTCACTAAATGATTTAATTTGTTGTTTCTCATCCCATGGTACAAGGATAACCTCAAATAATTTACTCCATTGCATGCTAAAAGACTTCACTTGCAGAATTTATTCTAAATGGCATCCTGAGCAATCTGTATCTTCCAAATGGGGTACCGAAAGTAGTCAGTAGTGAAGATTTGCAATCAAGCATCACTTGTCAAAATGAACTTTTTGCATCCAAGAAAGAAAAAACTGTGTCATTCTGTATTAGGGCTGCAACTTCCTCGACTGCATGCATAGGATGATGCGGTCTCTTTAATTCTTTGTTCAGATCTCTTGGATCAATGCATATTCTGATTTCATCTGAGCCTTTTTTGTGGGCTACTACCATGGATGAACCCATTCAGTTGGTTCTGTAACTAGACAAATTACACCTTGCTGCACCATTTTATCCAACTGAGCTTTCACTTTATTCTGCATAGTTATCAGAACTTTTTTTGCTGGTTTAACCATTTGACTGACCTCTGGGTCTAACTTCACTGGATACACAACTGGAAATTTGCCTAACTTGTCATGAAACCAATCAGCATACTCTGAGAAAATGGGTTTATATCAGTCCATTGAAACGGCTGAATATCGAATACCAGATGTTCGAACTGTAAAGTTCGAACACTGGTAATCGCGAAGCCACGGCCCACCGAATTCTTTCCCAGGGAAAGAAATGGTGGGCCGTTTCTGTGGCTTTGTGAGTATCAGGACTGTGGTGGGAAGTTACGGGTCAGGTTCAGGTAGGTGTGTGACTGTGTGGATGTTAGGTTTAGGGCACGGGTTAGGTGAGTTAGGGTTAGGGTGCAGGTGAGGTGGGTGTGCAATAGTGAATGACTTTAGGGTTAGGGCGGGATAGGTAATTTAGGGTTAGGTGAGTGTGCGATAGTGATGGACCTTAGGGTTAGGGTTTGGGTTAAGGTAAGTGGATAGGTAGTAGTGTATGTACAGTTTAGTGTAGGGTTAGATGTAGGATTTTGAGTGTATGTGTGTGGATTGATGTTGTTTTGGTGTGTTTGTGTTACGTGCGTGTTTCTTGGAACAGCAATTTTTTCCCTGGGAAAAAAAATCGCTGTTTTAAGACTTTGATGTTTTTGCAGTTCGTGGTTTAAAGTTTGAACATATGGTGTTCGAACTTCAGACATTTCGATGAACTGATATAAACTCTGAGAAAATAGCTTCAGTAAAATTGGAGCTAGGATATGTGCTTATATGATGAACTTCTTTGGTAAAGGAAAGCAAATTCATTCTCAAACTGTCTCTGAGACCCAATAATGTCTTTGGACTACATAAAGCAGTAAGATGTATTGCAGTTCCTAGCCAAATAACATGAAAGCACTACTAAGCCTTCGGTTTGAATTTCTTCACCTCCATATGCAACAAATTTTGCATAACTGGCCACATTAAGTTCCTCACCAGCTCTCACCTTAGGAAATTTGTCTGCTGACATAACATTACACTTTGAACCAGTGTCTACTTTGAGCTTGGTGGATTTACCATTGATCTGGACAATACAAAACACTTTGTTCTCTGCCAACAAATTCACTGCATCAGCCTTCTCATCAATTACTGATATACCATCTATGTAGAAAATAGAGTTGAAAATCTCTATATGATCAACTTGCTTTTTTAAGTGACTTTTCTTTATAACAGTGTGAGGTTTACTTGATTTGCAAAACTTTTGAAAATGGTTCTATTTTTTACACGTGTGGCATTGCTGACCAAGTGCTAATAATTTTTCTTTTTTAGATTCATGATTGGCACCACAATTGCGACAGTTAACAATAAAGCTTGACTTTGGTTTTGCTGACTCACCCTTGTACTGCACTGAGCATGTCCTTCTCTTAGAACTTGCTGGAAAACCACAGATTGTACTAGGGGAGCCTGTAAATGTGGCAGGCCTGTTTCTGCTAGCCATGTTTATTAATTTAATATTTGTTGACCAGATAAGTCCAACTAGGATAGAGCCTATTTTCAGCAGAGGCCCAGGGAAAAATGCTCCAGATGCATGTCTTTAGAATGTGGGAGGAAACCAGAGTACCTGGAGGAAACCCACGTGAATGCAGGGAGAAAAAGCTAACTCCACACAAAAGGCACCTGAGCTGAGGTTCAAACCAGAGAACCTTTTGCTGTGAGGTGAGAACATTAACTGCTGCACCACTGCATCGCTCTGTGTTGAACACTGTCTACATTTGCTCTGAAGCCTGCTTAAACCATGATCTTATCACTTGCAAGCATACTTGTCTATCTTTCTGTAACTTCATGGATTTGACAAATCTCAATAGCCTTGATCAGCATTAAATCACTGTCACAAAGCAAAATATTTCTTGCTGCAACACTAAATCTTTTTTAAATCACCAAACCTAGACATTTTAGCTTTGTTTCTCAGGTCAGTAATATAAGCTGCAAAAGTTTCCCTTTGCTTTTGATCTCTTGTGTAAAACAAATGACACTGTAATGTAACATCTGTCTGGGCATTACACATTTCCCTGAATTTGCGATTCAAACACTCAGGTTCTTCCCCCGATTCACTCTGTACAACAATATGACTGTTTTCACCCTCTCCCTTAAACAATGCTGGTGCATACAGAAATGAGCATTCTCTTTCAATGGCCTCTGATCCAGATAAGTTTAGCAAAGTAAATGCCCTGGTGCATGCATCTTTGTCAAAATAAGCTACTTGTATAAAAATATTGTACGCTTGCTCAAATATTCTACAGTTCTCTGCAATATTCTGATCAAATACAAGTGGTCCTCGCTTTTGAAATGCCTCTGCCATATTAATACATACCAATGAAGGCTTTTGCAAGTATGCACGAACACACACACACACACACACACACACACACACACACACACACACACACACACACACATACATATACATATGACAGAAATTTATGCCAGTACTTATAACTATTTCCAATAGCACAACAAGCCTCTGAATAACTGAACTTTGTGAAAAAGTCTCCTGGGCACAAAAATACTCTTGAAATTACTGTACTGTAAGAAATCACCTCTTAGTGTAAGAAACATTACAAAATAACTGCAATGTGCAAATAAACTTGGCAGAATAAGCTCAGAGTAAAAACATTTAGAAGTGATTGCATTTTGCAAACAAAAGTACACAGCACACTGAAACTTTCACAAAATGGCTGGACTTTGCTAAATAATTCTTTACAGTGCAAACAACACTCTGTAGTGGTGCTGCAAATAGACACACCCAGCACAAGAAACTTTTTAAAATGTCTGTATTTTGACTGCACTTTGTGAAATTGTTGCACTTTGCAATTGCGTACAATAAACTCTTCAGAATAAATGCACAGTAATAAGCACACACTGTAAGCACTTTTACACACATTGAGATACTTCACATAATTTTAATTGTGCCCCAAATGGCTTCAATCAATGCAAAACAGCAGTTTATGCCAAAACACAGTATTTTGCCAAAAAACATGGAGTCACCTTGTTTTATTTATGCTTAATGTGCCCTATTTTCCCTTTATTATATTCGTTTTGCTTGTTTAATCTTTTTCATGCCCATTATATTTTGCTTGTGCTCGTTTTACTCTAAACATGCCCTTTTTCCTTTAAATATGCTCATTTTACAATTCTGAGGTAATTTCAAAACTTTTATGTGCTTTTTTGATAATAGTTTTATCAAATATCTTAATTTTAAACATTTCATTTTGATTAATAAACTTTTCTGTGCCTTTCACTTGTTTAATAGTGCATTTTTGCCCTTGTAATGCTCTGTTTTATCTTTTTTTGTTTTAATAAATAAAACATCTCTGCAAGTTTTCATTACCTTTTGTTCATTTCTGGCCCAATTTTGTAGTCTGTTCTCTTAGTTTACCTTCACTGTTAACTCGGCACCTTGTAGCTCTGAAAAGCAGTCTGTGGAGTCTCGGTTCTAACACCATGTCATTTGTCCAGTCAGGATAAAACAGATGAGCATTCATGGGTTCTGTTCAAGCAGCTTTATTATGCGCAAACACATCAGGATTGAGGCTTAATAACTTTAACTTAGATAAACTTAGAAACAAACTAGCTATTACACTTATACTTGCTCACTCTCTGGCTGCACTCTCAAAATGGCACTGAAGCTAGCACATGCTTGCTATTTATATGCATATGCTGTCCTTGAAATGCTTCTTAAAGGTATAATACACACACACACACACACACACACACACACACACACACACACACACACACACACACACACACACACACACACACACACTATTCTACAATATTCAAAGCTGGAGATAGGCAAGACTGGTATGCATAATGCTCTTCGCTTTTTTTTTCTCTCCTGTATTGTACAGCTGCCCATTTGATGGCAGTGAACAGGAAAGCCAACTTGGAATGCTTAGAAAGGCTAAGAGAAGCAACAGGTATGTATGCAGCACAAAATAATAATTATTTTATTAAAAGTACTGCTCTTCTCTACATTATTTGCAAATTAAGCATGCATATGTTAACTGCAAAATCAAGCATGCATGTTTCATTCTGTAGCTCAAACCAAATTGCAGGGATCAATTGTAATAGTGTATTCAGATCTGGGTTCAAATACATACTAAACTAATAAAAAATATAAAATATTAATTACAACAACATTTGCATAAATGTCATGTTGTTGACTTAGTCTGTTTTATTAGAAAAAGCATATGTTCAATACATGCATATTGCATGGATTGATTGGAATAATTATCAGTCCTAGTTTGTACTGTTTAAAAAGTATAGTTAATGTAAAAGTAAAAATATATTCATGTTGTACTCATTTATTGTATGTGACATATGATGGTTCTAATTAACTTTTTTTTTTGTCTCTTACCCCACCTCTTATCTCCCTTTTTTATTTTTATATGTGTGGTCACAACGTTCTGATGTCATCAATTTCTTTCAGCTGACAAAATGGTTTCTAGCACGGGAAGGTAGACCAACCAGTGTGGCTCAGCCTGCCACCCCTCCTGTGTCTGCAGCACATGTCCAGCACATCAGTGGTGCAATTTGGGTCCCTGAACATCAGACAGTATTATTCAGCAGCTGATAAAGTGGAACCCTCCAGAAGTGTTGTTGGAGGTGGTGATTTTGTCACCTGTCTGGAGATGCCAGGCATGGTGCATGAAGTTGCAGATAGCACCAGTTGTACATGCCTCTGCTGGATGGAGAAGATTCTGGCAGGAATGCTGGGAAAAATCATGGGGTCTATCATCAAGCTGTGAAAGGGAATGGTGATGACAGTTCTCATGGTGAGGACTAGATTCTCAGTGCCCCCATGCTTGACGGGCATAAGCCTCTGATGTCCCCTCCCTATCCCCAATCATGGTGCCCCCTAACATTTTGTGTCCCTCACCATCCCTGTCAGTGTCTTGTAGGTCCTGTATGTCTGCACCCACTTCATCACCTACCCATCTTACATTGCCCTGACAAACCTACATACTTTACCCAACATTTCTCTCTTGCTAAATAAAATTGAAACAAAATGAGCACCTGTCCCACAAAAAAAAAATATGGTTCCATACATAGCTTTCCACTTTGCACTTGTGTCTTCTCAACCCAATTGATTTGGTCCAACTGTCTATACAACATGACTGCATTGCTGTCACCCATCTGTGTTGTGGTGACAGCCCAAATTCATCCAATGTTATACACATGTTCATATTACACTGTTGAAGAAGTGGATAGCTTTAGTTCTTTCTTAATTCCCTCCTGTATATTCCTGTATTACTTTCCCTTTGTTCTTCCCCATGCTTGTCCCCAATTTCACTAGTTTCCTATCTGCACCATTTTCACAGTTTAGTCTAGTCAAAAAATAGAAATCATTCACCACACACATAAATAATAACCCCCAAATTAAGGACTTTACTTTTTTCCCTCTGCTTTTGCATGGAGTTTGTCATCATACCCCAGTACTGAGCGACAATGAATGGCTCTTCATGTCCTCTGGTATAGTGTGGTTACCTCTGTGCAATGTTGCTTAAATTCACTGCTCTAAAGAAACACACCCTTAAAGCAGAATAATTACACTAATATTAAATATCATATTTATTTAAACTGATGAATATATAACAATTCCAATCCATATGTGTGCAGTTGACATAATTCAATTGAGTGGTGTTCATTTTTATACAATATTTCATTGTAGTCATTCCCTCTCACATTTGCAAAAATTATCAAATTTAATTATTTAATGCCATCCTGAATACATATTTGAAAAAAATTTGATTGAAAAGTTTTCAAAACCTGCACCATTTCTTATTACACCTGCTGCCACAGAGATAGGCAGCAGGTGTTTTCTTACACTCAGAACTGTCCATAGTGTTCTCTGCTATACCTCTCCATTTATTGTGTTTGGGCAGAGGAAAACAAATCAATAGAACTCTTATTATTTTATCAGTGAAGCAGAGACCCACATTTGCTCATCACTTAACTCCATACAACAGGAAAAGTAGTGCTAATACTTCATGTCATACAATTTTTGACACACTTGCAAGATAAACTACATTATGAACAAATAGCAGCTCTCAACTATTTCTGCCATAGCCAATATGCATAACTACTTCTCAAGTTCAAGTAGCAGTCATGAAATGTAAATCTTACATATGCAAATACTTTTCCATTAGTCATGCAAACCACATGCTAAGCAGCATGCTATGAAAATAGCTAATTGGCATTAATTTGGCATGAATTAGTATGTTTACTGCCCAATTACTCTTCATCCCATAATAATTCATGTAAAACCACAGCCATAGGGAAGGTACTTGTTACTGACTGAACACATACTCAGACTCGTGTACCTTGTACCCATGCACTTGAAAATGGATATGTCAGTACAAGTTCCCAAATATCAGCTTCCCTATATAAATAAATAGCACAGTTGTAACATCTAAAGCTTTATACTGACAATATACATATTAAGATTGTCCTATACATGTATTAATGTGGACATCAATTTATCACAAATATAAACACATGTAGATACACAGTTGCATGCATGCTGATCACAAATCATGTGTGTCTGTGTGTGACAGTAAGCATGTAATGTATACAACATATTGAGAAACAGCTACATATGCCTCAGTTCTGCTACATGCATTTCTGACAGCTTTTTGCATCTAGTTTGAGAAACGGTCTTTCAAAGTATACCTGCACATTGGAAGCACAGCAGAAAATACAAAATCCATACTTTTCACACTAATGCCATAATATAATATGTTACCAGCATCATATAATGATGGAATCAACTATAAAAAACAGTATAACAAGGAAAAAGCATACTTTATGGATGGTGCAATTATTAACTAGTATGTTCTACAGATGGGAAAAATACTTACATGTGGATTAACTTAACACAACAGCAACATTATGTGTGTGTGTCTCTATGTATGTGTAAGTGTGTGTGTGTGTGTGTGTGTGTGTGTGTGTCTGTGTGTGTGCATGTGTGTGCATGTGTGTGTGTGTGTGTGCAGAATCAGAAGGATATGAGTGTATCCTATGGCCATCAATCTAGTCCCATGCAGAAAAAAATATTTTACAGTTGTATCCATCTACACGGCCATTTTATACAGGACTCCCAACATTTTCTTATATACATACAATGATGATGTTGTCCACTGGCAAAAGTCAAACTTGTACCATGGTGCTTGCATTAAGTACTGAGTTGTTTAGCTTATGTAACTAGTTAGGTAGGGGTTCTTATCTCACTGTAGTCATCTAGTGTGTGTGTGTGTGTGTGGGGGGGGGTAATCAGAAAAAAATGAGCTTGTACTCTACTGTCAGCAGTCCACACCCCTGCAGACCAAACATTTTGAAAGCTGTACATGCCTACACTGCCATTTCTTACAGGCTTCCCAACACCTTTTTGCAAACATACAGTGATGATGACATTAACTGTAATTTGCCCAGCAGCAGTATAAAAGTCAGACTTGTGCTGTGGCACTTGCATTAAGAACTAAGTTTGTGTAATTAGTTAGGTAGAGGTTCTAATCTCAGTGCAGTCAACTGCTGTATGTATATTCAGAAGAGCATGAGTTTGTATCCTACTATCAACAATCCAGTCCTATGTAGAACAAACATTTTGACAGTTGTACATGCATACACAGTCATTTCATACAGATCTCCCAACACATTCTCACAAACATACAATGCTGATGTCCTCATCTATAAAGTGTTGTCTGACACTATAACAGCCAGCCTTGTTTTGTAGCACTTCAATTAAATACTGTGTTCTGTAGATTGTTAGGTAGGAGTTCTAGTCTCACTGCACTCAACATGTGTGTATGTGTGTGCATATTTGTGTTCATGTAGTTCACATTCCAGAGACCATTTAAGAACAGCATGTGAGACACTCCTACTACTATCTTCTCACTAGAAAATTCTGATATAATCATCTATAAAGTGTTGTCCAACACTGCAATAGCCAAACGTGTGTTGTGGTGCTTACGTTAAGTACTGTGATCTGTACATAGGTAGGGATTATAGTTTCATTGGGGTCAAGTGGTTCATGTGTGTGTGTGTGTGTGTTTGTGTGGAGTTTTTGTTCAGTTAGTTCTCATGTTTGGGGAAAAATTGCTTTGTTTTATAGCTTTGGTTTGGACCATTATTTGTGATATGTTTGTTGCTTGTCATGCATTTTGTTAAAAGATTTATAGATGACATGCGCTAGGGTGCAATCATGTCATCCTGCTGATTTCTATAAATAGATATCATTATCATTCTTTGCTGTTTAATCACATTTTAACCCACATTTTAAGCCTTTGCCATTAGCAAAAAGAATACTGATTTAAGTACTGGGACTAATTATCATCATCATCAACCCATTTTTTCCACATTTTTTACATGGGGTCAGGGTGTCATGTCAACTGTTGCCATCTCTCTTTACTCAATGCAACTCTCCTGCCTTCTTCATCACTCAAGCCTGACTGGCAAATTTCTTCTCCACACAATATATCCACCCCTTTGCTGAATGCCTTCTTTTCCTCTTGTCTTCTTCCAGTCTATCCCAGATCTTCTTCATTAGATTGACTTATGCTTACTATTACTGAACAGAAACCTTGTGGTGCCATCCATCTAATATTTTGTGGTGTACCTTAATTAATAAACTACTCAAAATATGACCCTTAATGTGGATGGACCATGTCCAGCTTTTTACATTACTCTCAGTTTGATTAATTCAGTAGGGACTACCATTGATCCAGTACTACCCTTTTTTGTCTTATTTAGTTGCATTTTTTCAAGTTACAGATTCCTTTTTATTATTCAGCTCAATGCAATATTCTTAAATTGCTTGGCATTAAATTAAAATAAAATAATAACAGTTTTCGAAGCAGAATTCAAGCTAAACAAGGTTGTGTTATAACCCCAGCAATTTCCCCCACTTTACCAGTTGCTACTATTCCTGTTTCACAGTAGGACTGAACTTACTTCAGATGTCTACTCATGATTACTTATGCACATAGATAATATGCAAGGTAGAAAGATAAAATACATAGAAGTATTCTTTCACAAAATGATGTGCATGATTGGTATAAATTTCTGAAGAGGATGGAGAGTCAAATATCATAAAAGATTTCATTAATGCACTGCATATTAAAAAAAATACGAGTGATAAGATACACCTAGTACTGTGAACATTGGCTCTAGGTGATGTTTATTGCTGATGTGACCCCATGTACAAAAAATAAGAAAAAGGGGACTGATGCTGATGTCGATATCAAGTATACAAAAGCATCTGTGAACAGATTTGTACTTTTTCAGCCAGTAGGAAAATGTGTAAACTCATGGTTCAGATGATTTATTTAATTTATCCTTTTTGTTAAACAGGTTAGACACATATGACTAGTAGTTTCTTTACAGGGCAGACACAAGGTGCTATTTATACTACCAGGGGAAGTTTGGCCAGGGCATCCAGGGAACTTCCTCTACACTTTTAAATTGGTTCTGTGGGATCTTTTACAACCACCTGAGCTGCCACCATCTCAAGCAGATTGTGCCTTAGTTTAGCATTGCTTCTGAAGGATTGCACAGTCAAGAGTAAAGCACACCCACCCCAATTATTCTCTTGACATTCTACTTTCTGATTCTACCATTTGCTTCTTCTCTTTTCAGCTTTAAATTTTTTTTTGTTAGATTTTTCCATTGTTTTACATAGTAATATCTTTATCATTACATTCTTATATCACACTTTTCTTTCTTTTTCTGTATCATCAATTTTTATTTTTCACAAAAATATTTTCTCTTGGTTACATATGCATTATTTTTATCTTTTACTCTTTTTCACCATACAGCATTTTTTTCATACTTATATTTATAAAGTTTTACTAATGATCTAAGAACCACAACACTTCCAGCTAGTACGACGTCGGCAACAATAAAGGCCTTCTCAAATCCAATATCCAAGTAACAGATAACAAATAACAAAGACATGGCTCAAAAGATGTATAAAAAGTTTATTCACAAAGCCAACACAACAGGGATTAACAGGTTCTTAATTTTTGGCATTTTCTCCAGCATTTTAAACAGTTTGCTGGTTATTTACTAATGATCTCTTATCTTTTTCATTTATCCACTTTAACATGCTGTACACATTTAATGAAGCAACATATACCAATGGTTTAATTCACCCTCGACCTCCTTCTTCTTTATTTACATACAAACTTTCTCTGGGTTTAATCTAGAACCCCATATAAATGAAAAATTATCTGCAATAATTCCTTTTGAAATACTGTCTGTAACATAAATGCACTTGCTGCGTATGCTATTTTCCCCAACAATATGGAATGTATCCAATACGCCTTTTTCTGAATGGTAATTTATGGATCTACATCAGTAGATCGAACTTTTACAAGTTCGAACCACATATGGCCGAGACCATATGTTCAAACTCGTAAAAGTTTGAACACTGAAATAAAAACACATAAAACAAAAAAACACAAAACTAAACATCTATAGCAGGGGGGCTATGCCCCCTGCACCCCCACACCCCTTACTTAAATATACCAACTCCGAGATAGCACTACATTGCAGAAATGGGAAATCTTCCCTTTCCGCTCTGTGCAGAGATCTCCAGTCAGTCTGTTTGAACTTTTACAAGTTCGAACATATGGCCTCAGCCATATGTGGTTTGAACTTGTAAACATTCGATCGACTGAAGGGGACCCGGTAACTTATGTTCCACAGAGCAGACAGCTTTGTTTTATTTCTTCTACCATTTTTCACATTGGATTCTACTTAAATATTTATTCCCAAATGTTATACCTAACACAGAAATTTTACTCAATGCAAAATATATAAAACCTGCCATTACTATATCACCTAAACCTTTACTTTTATCTTTATTTAAAGTCATCCCTATGACATCTAGACACTCATTTGTGCAAATTATTACTTTTTTATCCATTTCTTTTTGCAATTATTATAATATCATCTGCATATGTTAACAGAAATGGAATTCTTATCCCTTCATGTGTTATATACCTCACCTTCTTCATTTTGCAATTCATTTCACATACTATTACCTTCATAACAAATACAAAGAGTATACAACTCATTGAGCATCTGTCTTACACACTCTTTGTATAAACTTATTGGCTTAACCAGATATTTATAAATATTTTACTTTATTATTAGTATATACTAACTTAACTGAGGTGGTGGTGCTGCGGTAGCATTGTTGTCTCACAGAAAGACGTTGTCCTGTTTGATTCTCAGCTGGAGCATCTTCTGTGTGGAGACATGCATGAATGGGCGTACCTTCATTGAAGGTTGTGCATCAGGGGCCGGCAACTCGGCACCTGCTGCCAATCATTAGCAGACCGGAGTTCCGCTGTGGTGACCCCTAACCGGGAAAAGCCGAAAGACACAACAACATTAGTATATACTGATGTACATAATTTCATAAATTTCTCACTTACATTATATTCTGTAATTATTACCCATAAGATTTCATATCCAGTTGTATCAAATGCCTTATTGAGGTCTCCTGTCATGCTTTTTGCTTCTTCTTTTCTATTCATAATATCATCCATAATTTCTCTTTCATTAATAATTCCTGACAACCCTTTCCTTTCATACTATGTGTGTGTGTGTGTGTGTGTGTGTGTGTGTGTGTGTGTGTGTGTGTGTATATATATATATATATATATATATATATATATATATATATATATATATATATATATATATATATATATATATATATATATATATATATATATATATATATGGGAACACTACTAAATCTAGAACTTTTGAAATCTCGAATTTCAAATGCTCGCGACCATGTAGCCGAAATCGCATATTACAGAAAGACCAGAAGCACGAAATTCAAAATCCCGATGGTAAAGGATTTTGAGTTAGCGCTTCTGGTGTTGCGGTTCAGGTAAGTATGTGTGTGTAAGTGTGTTTGTGAGGGGCTTTAGTGTGTGTGTGTGTGTGTGTGTGTGTGTGTGTGTGTGTGTGAGGGGCTATAATGTGTGTGAGTGAGTTTGCCTTGTGTGTATGTCTGTGCGATCTCGGAGTTGGAATATTAAAGTCGGGGGGTGCAGGGGGCGAAGCCCCCCTGCTTATCTTTAGTGTAGGGTGGTTTGTTTGGCTATGGGGGAAGGCTGTACATATGTATGTGTGTGCTGTATGTATGTAGTAGTTTCGCGATTTTGAATTTCGCGGTTTTAAAAGGCCGATAATGTGTGGTTTAGGGATTTTAGTCTCGGCATTGTGGGCTTCGGGAGTGTGTCGTTTTGGTATTACGTAGTGATTCCATATATATATATATATATATATATATATATATATATATAAAATTATCCTCCGAAACAAATTGTGGTCTAAATGGCGTACCACTAAAAATTTAACTGACCACCAAAACTTCAAAGAACTTAGAAACATTACTAAAAAAGCTATCCTACTAGAACTATTACCTTCAATTACAACAAACCACCAAAAAGGATCCAAAAAAATTCTGGACCAGCATCAATAATCTTCTATCCCCTGGCCAATCTATCACACCTAACCCACAGGACTGCAACCCAGAGAATCTCATACAAACAGCTAACAACTTTAACTTATTCTTTACTAATACTATTCAAACTCTAGCCAGTCATCTCTCACCTGACACCTCTAAGCTACTCTCACCTTCCCTAAATCACCCTCCTTCCTTTCATCAACCCATACTTACCTCCTATATCTTATCATTGCTCCAAAAACTAAAACTATCTACTCCTTCTGCAAACAAGCTTTCTGCTGAATTCTTGAAAATATCTGCCAAAGCTATTGCCTACCCCATCTCTATTCTGATAAACAGATCCTTAAACAAAGGTATTTTCCCCTCTATCTGGAAAATATCTCACATCATCCCACTTCACAAAGGTGGTAAGTCTAATCACGTCTCTAACTTTCGTCCTATAGCTCTCCTATCTCCAATAGCTAAAATCATGGAAAAATGTATCCATAAGCAACTACTGAATCACCTTCTGAAAAACAACCTACTTGCAAACTGTCAGCATGGTTTTAGACCCTCCCACAGTACTACTACCACTGCTCTTCTCTCCTTTACCAACTCCATTAATTTTAACCGAAACAATAATTACCTTTCATCCTCTATCTTCATAGACTTATCAAAAGCTTTTGACATGGTAAACCATAAACTTCTTCTGCACATACTAAAATCTCTCTCACTTGATCCTCTTTCATTAACATGGTTTACATCCTACCTAGAAGACCGCCAACAAGCAGTTCTTTGGAAAAATGCACTATCCAACCTTTTCCCTATCTCTCTAGGAGTACCTCAAGGCTCTATCTTAGGCCCCCTTCTATTTTCCATCTTTATTAACGACCTCCAAGTAGCTATCCCACCTACAACCTGCATACAATATGCAGATGACTCTACTATTATCTGCACTGCTAAGTCACAAACTGAACTACAGTCAGTCACTCAAAAAGCGTTTACCACTGTTGAACAATGGTTCTCTAATCGCTGCCTACTCCTTAATCCTAAGAAAACCAAATTACTTTTATTCTCACCTTCCCATAGATCTACCCCACTAAAATTTACTATTTCTGCCACGGATAGCACTCTCATCTCTCCTGACTCAACAACCAAACTATTAGGTATTACTATTGACAATAATCTCACCTTTGACACTCACATCAATAACACAATAAAATTAGTTAATAAAAAAATTGGATCCCTTTATAGAATAAAACCCTTCCTTTCACCTGAAGCAAGGACCACCTTAGCCAGATCACACCTAATCTCTACCCTTCTATATGCTTCCCCCATATACACTAATCTCTCCAAAAACAACCTCAATAAACTAGCAACATCTTTCCATAATATTGCTCGATTTGCCACAGGATCCCCTTACAAAACCCACCACTGTCTGAACCTAAGAAATCTAGGATGGTTGGAATTTCAGAACCTACTTACACTGCAACAACTCATAATAGTTCATAAGATCCTATATCAACCAACCAAAACACCTATACTCTCTAGCCTCATCTTACCATACAATAACCTGAAACATTTACGCTCTTCCAACAAACTATGGATAAAAATAACCAAACCTAATAATTCTACAGGTGACTGTCTCTTTTCCAACTCAGTAGGCAAAATATGGAATAAACTTCCCTCAGAAATCCTTTCTTTGTCCTCTCTTCCGCTTTTTAAAACACAGCTAAAAATTCATCTCAACAAACACTGGCTATGCTCTTGCACTAACCCTGATTAATTCTTTTTCCACCTCCCTACCTTTTCTTCTGCCAAACTTCCTATAATCTATGCCTCTCTGTAACATTGATAGCTCTACCTTGAGGCTTATGTATTTCACTGTGTGTTGCAAAAAAAAAAAAAAAAAAAATGTTTCCACTTGATATGATTGGTGTATTTTCTATGTATTTGACTATTTTCATGTACTACCTCTATTCAATTGCCCTGTTTTTAGCATTAATGATGCTGTACCTATCTTTGTCTTTGTCTATTGTCTATTGTACTTAACTTTCTGGAGCTTTTCTCCCCGGGCCTCTACTGAAAATGGACATATATCCAGCTAGACTAGCATGGTCAACAAATGTAAAATAAATAAATAAATAAATAAATAAAAATATGTGTGTGTGTGTGTGTGTGTGTGTGTGTGTGTGTGTGTGTGTGTGTGTATGTATATATATTTATATCTATATATATATATATATATATATATATATATATATCTATCTATATACACATATATATATATATATATATATATATATATATATATATATATATCGTCCATAATATTTTCCCTTTTAACTTCAAATCTCTTTTGAATTATTTTCATAAAAATCTTACAATCACTATTATTCAGTACTATCAGTCTCCAGTTCTTTAACTGTTTTCTATCTTCCTTCTCCCATATGAATTTAAGTATCCCACTACATAATTCTTTATGAATAAAGTCTTCATTTAACCATTCTCTCAAAATATTTTTTTTTTTGCCACATCCTTAAATTTTTATGCATTTCATATCTTATTCCATCTGGTTCTGCAGCCAATCTAGATTTACTTGTCTTAATACTTTATTTAGTTAACATAAATAACTCTCCTTTTCCAATTCCTTGTTATTTTTTTCCTGTTAGCTTTTTTAATTTCTATGTTTTTTTTTACTTTTCTTTTTTCTTTTACCATTTCTTGTACATGTACTACACAATCCATAATCTTTACCTGAGTTCTTTCTAGTCCGCCTTTTAACTTTTTTTTTTTCACATTACATCACCATCTTCCTTTACTAATTGGCTTAAATAACTTGATACCTATCTTTTTTCTTGTAAAAAATATTTTTTGCTTATATAACAATTCTTGCCTTTTTCTTTACTTCTTTCATATAACTCTTTTTCTTTGTCAAAGTGGTTTCTATCATTATGTTTTAAATCATCCAATGTAGCATTATATCTTCTGTTATACGTTTTCCTGTACATTTCTCACATCATATTGCCACTGTAAAAAACATTTGTTTTTATATTAAATATCATCCACCAGTCAGACCAGTTTTTATAAAATGTTCTCATAGTAATATGATCCTTCCATAGCTGTATTACTAATATATTTTCTTCCTCATTCCATGCTTTTTCTTTTATCATTTTTATTTCTTTGTGTATTTTTATATATTCCTTGTTTCACTTTATCTTTTACAATATTGTAAGATGATCAGAAAATGATGTTTCAACCACCCCTTTCTCCTATAACGAAACCTTCTGATACTTTTAAATAACCTATTTCCATTCAGTGCAAACCCTTTTATAACTCCATATATTGTTATCCCAAAATTTTAACTTACCGCATCTTATAACTTCTAAAATTTTTATTATATCCTTTCCTTTTTTTGTGGGCTTAACTCTTAAATCACAAAGTCTCCTTTTATTATAATATTCATATTTATCGCTACATAGTCTAATATCTGATAAAATAAGCCTTCCCCTTCTTTACAATTGGTATAAGCATATGTTATAATTGTATATACTTGTTCTCCATTTTAAATCAACAATGGTTAATCTTCCCAGTTTTGCTAAAGTTACTCTAATATAGTTACTGCAGTTATCCATTTCCCAAATTCCAGATTATCTTTCCTCCACATAGTTTGTCTGCGTGTAATCTTTTTTCATTTGTTATGTGTCTTCTAATGTAATTACATCTACATAACATGTATTACACCACTCCAAAACACCCATTCGTTTTACCATATTTTAATATTATTCACATTTACAGAAAGTACTCTAAAATTTTAATTTTCCCTTTTCCTTAGATTCATGGCTTCATAAGTTAATAGCTAATCACTAGGCAAGCTGCCTTACTGTGCCATTCTGATGCTAGCCATTTCCCTCCCAAAACTGAGAATTAAACACTGTACCTTCTGTCTATGAGTCAAACACATTAATCATTATACCAAACCCCAGCCATTAGCTGTATACATTATGTGCCATCAATTTGATTTTTTTCTGTCTTTTACCCTTTTGCCAATATAATTCTTTTTTACCATCTCCCAATTTATGACTTCTTCACTTATCCTTTTTCTATTCTCTCTTTATTTTTTCTCACCTAATTTTTCTTATATTTATACTCCTAAAATGTCTTCTCTTTGTAAAGTTTCTTCACTTTCTTTTTCTTTTTCTTACTCTTATTTATTTACTTATTTTGAATTTGTTTACTCAGAAAGTCCAACTGGAACACAGGTCCTTTTTCAGCAGAGGCCCAGGAAGAAAAGCTGCAGCATTAAGAAATACAAACATTTTAAAGGTTACTGCAAATACAAAAAAATTCCAGTAACTGTTCACAATTAGCAATAGTACAATGTGGAGCAATACAGTTCTGTAGAGGTTGTGTTAACATCGTAAGTGACCTAAAAGTATATACATTTAATTAACGAGGAAAGGTATGTTACTACAGAAATGAGTTCATAGGTTTAAGCAAAAGTACCCAAGAGTAAGATGTGGGTAAATATACTAAGGTCAGAGTTAGCCAGGAGAGTTGCATGAACAGAGCCAAGTGTCTACTAAGTGAGTAGTTAGGAGCGTTTTAAATAGTACTGTTACTCTTGTTTTCATTTTTACAGTCCATCCATAAATGCCCATTTCTGTTACATTTATAACATTTCAATTCACATTTTTTGCATCATGCCCCATTCCCACAAATATAACATTTTCTTTTATCACAGCTACTTATCAAATGAAAAAAAAACATACTTTAGTTTGCCCCTAGTTCCCCTCCACATTTATCATGCTTGGTATATGTATATATTTTTCTCTGTTTATTTTTAACACAATACTACAATTCCATCTACCAATCCATAAACCCCTTTTATCATAAACTTTTGGAATATCCAGTACTTCTTTACATAAAGTGTTCAAATATCCTTTCAAAGTCTATCTTTCCACCTCTGTTCAAAATTGTACATGGCTTTTCTTTTTTTCCCCTGTTAAATGCTTTTATCACATAAAGATTCCATGGGTTGCAGTCTTTCTTTTTTTTTTTATATTTTCCAAGAAACTTTTCCATTGAAAAAATAATCTCAAATATAGGGCTGGATTCCGCAAAGCTCACAGAAGCAATTTGCAGACAGAGTAGCATCCAAACGAAAACCTGAGTGCACCTGCATCAAATGAGCTTTTAGAAGACCCACTGAAGGTAGACTGAGCACTTAAGTATTCAACATAGAATAATTATGGATTCTACAAATAAAACTGTGATTCCAAAACACATTGTGTGCTCAAAACAACTCAAACATGACAAACAGCTATGCTGACTCCACTTTTGAAAATTTCAGCCCATACATTATGGACCCCAAGGATTTCACAGGAATACTATGGACTATGGCAAAACTGAAAAAAAATGTATAACAATGCAAACTGCTGTTAATATACTGCAACAAGCAGCAGTGATGCAAGCTAACTGAGGATGTGGCCGTATGTCCTTGAGGGCAGTCAACTAGATGCAGACAAGGCTGCAACTAATTGACAGATGCCATCTAAACAGGCTATAATATGTCTATAATATGTTTGCCTCAAAGAGGTCTTTGCAGACCCTGTGAGGAAATCCCATCCTCCTTGAAACCAATGAGTATCTCAGCCTGGGTATACTCACATCTGAGATATTCCAGAGACACATGAGGAATGCTGGCCAAATTCCTGGGAGCAATGTACAGCAAGGTGGATGACTACATGCACTTCCCTCCACATCCATGGAGTGGAGAACTGCAATGCAGTAGTTCTACAACATTGCAAACTTCTCTTATGTACTTGATGCAATAGACTGCACACACATACCTATCAAAATACCAGTACATCCAGAAGCAGGCCAATTCATAAACGATGACCATAGGTTTATAGGTTAGTACTAGGCTAAGTGCCCTTGTGAGCCATTGTAAGCCTAGCCAATTAGCCCTTGTAAGCCTCAAACCCTGTACCTTGTATTTGTAAGGCAAACACCTTAACCATTAGGCCATCCTCCCAACCCCTCCCATCCACAACTGACAAGCTGTGTGTGCAGCAGATGACAGCGTAACAAACATTATGGCAACACACCCTGGAAGTGTCCATGATGCTGCCATTTGGAGGAAAAGTCAATTCAAGGCTGCATTCCAGCAAGGTAAAATTCTGGAGGGATTGCTTCTGGGTAAATGCAGGAACATAGCTAGGATGTAAGTTAAGGAACCCCCTGTCAACAATATCCAGTCTTAACAAAAGTATTTTTATTCTACCAACAGGTGACTGTGGTGATTACACACAATAACCAGAAACCCAATTGGGCATGTTTTTTTATGTACTGAAAGCTAGGTTTGGATGTCTGTACACATCCAGGGGTGCACTGCAATACAAATCCAAGACGGCATCACAGATGATTACAATGTGTGCAATGCTGCACAACATGTTATCCCAAGCATATGGCAATCTTCCAGCTGCAGGTGTGATGAACTACCCAAAAACCACAGATGTCTGATGAGGACATTGCACACATACCAGAGGAGGAGCAGTAGGAAGTAGGTGACAGAAGTCCCAGGCAAAGGCAAGGTAGTGTGTGACACCAAGTGCAGACCCAAGCTACACAGTGGTGTCTGACTCAGCTATTTGAGTCATGATAAGTCACATGTACATGAGTACACAGAATGATCATTGATGTTCAGGTGTTGCTCCACCATGGCAAGACACATTCCAAGTAATGGCAAGTACCCACTAGATGTACACACTGTGCATCACACATAACATGAGCCAAACATATTCCAACATGAACATATGCAAATGTATCAAAAATAAATAATCAACTTAGAGCACAACGACACAGGTATATATACACACTCATTCTGTTTTATCACTATATATTCAACAATAAGGGACACACATCAGTGCTACACTTACATATCTGTACAATATCATAACACAGAAATAGAGAAATCATTCAGAACATCAGTCAGACCTTTTTATTTCAGAAAACACATATCACAACACAGTGTTATTGAAATAATATGGGTCAACACACTCTAATGCAGTCTTGTTTGACCTCACTGATGTCTCACACCATGGTTCACCATCCCATGACCACACACAGACACATCCTGCCCTGGGTGTTCTGCAGAGAAGATGGATGAGGTAAGACACCCTGTTCAGATGAAGGAGTATTACTTCAAATTGAAAGCTTTGCAATTGGCGAGACCTCAGCAGAAGTGCCAGCAGCTGACATCTGTGCAGGTTGGACTAGAAACAGAGATTCATTCCGGCCAATGATGGTTCTGCAGAATGGTGGCATGCCTCTCACAGGTTACAACCTTCTGCCCATAGTCATGTAATGTAGAATCCTGTTTATAGTATGGCACTGCTGCAGTACCATAGACACCAGGTTTTCTACTGACCAAGCCACAGCTAGCAGACTCTCATTCTGAGCAGCCAATCCAGCCATGATTTTATTGCATCTGTGCTCTTGTCTTTCATGTATGACATGTAGCTGGTGTGCCACATGATCTGTGGCACAGGCAAGTGCATGGATTTCTGAATGATGGTGTAGCTGTGCCTGTTCATTTGCCTGCAGCAGGAGGCACATACCCTCTGACCCATGGCCACAACCAACATCTGCTCAGCTACATCTACGGTGATGTCCTGCATCTGGGTGTTGTGTGAATCCACCAGCATCAGTGCTCTCAACTGTGGTGGGTTGATCAACACCCATCCCTCTTCAACATCCACTGTGTCATCATCCGCTGACTCTGTTGACAATTGGACCGCCACATCTGAGGATACATCTGGTGCAGCATTCTTGTCAACTTCATGGATGGACTCTCTAAACAACTCAATGACCTCTGTGCCAGTGGCCATACATGCTGTGACACATCACAAACAATGTCATGGTCACTGGATTGGCTGCTGGATGATAAAGACAGTTGATGTGCTACAATATACAAAGCCACAGATCAGGACAATGTGTCTACAACACATGATGAGTATAAAACACAACTGGCATATATCTTTCAATGCAATGTTACAAATAATACTGACTTCACTTGCAGTCTAATGTACGTATGTTTTACAGAATGTGCATACCATAACTGCATAATCTTTTAACATAGCCAACAAACATGTCATATGTGATGCATTAAAACATAGCAACATACCTGGGAAACACTCATGGGATGTTGTCGATCCACTGTGCTGAAGTTCAACTAGTGTAGTTAAAAGAAATTATGGATTATATAATTCACAACATGTACCAGGTGAACACATTTATAAAATACTGAATGTGTGACATAGACATACCAATCATATGTGCACTTGAGGACTCTTGTTGTGTAGAGGGTGTGGTTTGTACTGTGGATCCTGCACTGGGAAAGTAAAGGGAAAGGCAGCATAGTCATGTAGTTATCAAAACTAATACTGACAACATCACATATACAACACAGTAATATGAGCTGCAAATACTCACATGATGTACCTTGCAACTGTACACACGAAAGGCCTGTATTGACAAATACTGACAATCATGCCAGTCATCACATGTGATAAACATTGCTGAAGGTTCTAATAGTGACACTGTAACATACCTGGTCTTTCTTCACTTGATCCTGCATGGCTTGCCCCTTCACTGGATGTACCAACTGTACTCAAGGTTATGGAAACAACAAAGTAATAGTAAACAATAGTGCCACTACATGAGGTGTGGTCACTAACGAGGTAGTGTGAACAGCAACAGTATAGAGACCTTCACATTCTGTTCCCTGCTGTGGGCCCAAAGTAAATGGGCATGTGAATATTAGTGCAATAAACATTACATGCTCTGTCTGTAACTTAGATCTACCAATACATGTAATTAAATTTACATTCATCATCCTCATTTTGTGTGGATGCTTGTTCATGGCTCAACTCTGTGCTGTAAATCAAACACAAGAATATATGAATGTGCATGTTGGGGGCAGAGCCTGAATGGCTAACTGGTAGCAGCATTTTTTTAGAGCTTCACAAAACTAGTTTAAAATACAGGAAAATAATTAATTTCATTGAACAAAAATATCTAACTGTTATCGATAAACTTATGATCTAATAGTGATCTAATTTTGGAAGCTTTTTGTCAATATTTTCCTGTCAAATGAATCTGGAGACTACTATTAACACTAGGAAATGAGTAACTCAAATAACTCACACTTTGAAACAACATTGAAGAAGGAAATCCAATTGATGTCCTCTGTACTGCAGGAGTTATCATTGAAAATGGATAACTTTAAGGACAATCTTGAAAATCTAAAGGAGAACTGCCAAAAACAAACAGATGTATTTAAAGAATTATTACAGCAGCAACAAGCAAAAATAATGGACGTTGAAACATCTCTCTCCTATATAGATGGAAGGCTGAAGGAAGAAGAGAACCAAAGTGAACTTCTCTTATAATAAAATAAATGGTTAATCAACAAGATAGATGATTTAGAAAACAGAGAAAGACTCACAATATTAGAATATTTAGTCTTCCAGAGAAAGTTGAGGGTGAGGACATCATATTATTTTTAAATTCTTGTTTGCTGGAAATCTTAGACTTAAAAGAAGGACTGTTAAATGGCATAGAAAGAGCTCACAGAGCCATAGGAAAACCTGTATCATCCTTTCATAATACTTCTCCTAGATCCATTGTAGTAAAGTTTTTATCATACCTTGACAAAGAACTTATACTGAAGTCAGCATGGAGGAAAAGTCCTTTAAAGTATAAACAACACCAAATAAGATTTGATAATGACTATTCAACTAGAGTTCTGGGCTTAAGGAAGAAAGACAGGCCACTCGTAAAATTTCTGAAACAAAATAAAATCAAAGCTCAACTTGCATACCCTGCGAAAATCAAGATTTTTCACTCAAATGAAATGGGAACCTTCGGCCACATAGATGAGGCATCTTCTTTTATCAAGAACAATAATATAATCATAATTCCAGAAGAAATGGACTGGTCAACATCTAATTCATTGAAAAGATCCCAATAAAAAAATCCTGGACTGATGTAAAGAAGAAGAAACAAAGAACTGAAATAAAAAATGCAACAAGTTTAAATACTCTCAAAGAATCTACTAAAAAGTAAAATATACACTAAAGAAAACTGAAACCAAAACGTATGTACATTTACTTATTTTAGTTGTCTCATTAATCATAATCTTGTTTACTATCCTCTTGCTTTTCTTTTATAATATAATGATGCTTCTATCTCTACTTATTACAAAATGAAGCTGCTTATATCAATTAATTAGTACAAAAACATTCATAACAATTATAGATGTATAATACTATAAGAATTATTTCTCTTAAAGAACTAATTTTTCACTCAGTTGACTGTCTTGATGGGATAGAGTTAAAAACACGAAGTAGAGAGGGGAAGAGCAGAATAGTGAATGATTTGAATGTTTCTATTAAGAAATATTAACTTATAATTCATATAGGTAATTTGTAACCATCAGATTTCATGTAAATATAAAGTATTAAGCAAAAAAACAGTTATTATCAGTAAAGAAGTATGAATATAGTAGCTATATAATTGATTGGGATGATGACAGGAGGATAGTTTTGTAGGCGCGAACAGTGAATGAGGAGTTTTTTTTTCTCTTGATGTTGAGCACTTTATCGTTTTAGTTTAAAGCATCATTTTCTTTTTTTTCAAACACAAACTGTCTGACGAGGATGTGAATAAATAACAGCTGTTTACAAGAAGCCACAAGTCCATTTTACTGTTAAACACACTTGCGAACACACACACAGCGTTCTCGTAATCATTCAACACCACAGTCACATTAATAGCTTGTGCTTACGCTCTTCGAAGGTACGGTGATGTAAAAGAGAGTGAAAGAGAGCAGAATACAGTGTAGTGCTGCTAAGAGAAAAAAATAGTATGAACGCATTCTGCATTTATCGGACTACAATGATTATAAAATGCAATGTGAAAAGAGTCCTTTATATTAGTACATGGACTAAATCATTAATTTAGAAATATAAACAAAAACAATTACCTTTACAGGGTGATGAGTGTTAGTGATTCAGTGTACAAAACTGCTAGTCAAGATATCAAGAGATTGCACGCCAATACATCTGTACACTTCCTGTTGATCTTAAAGTGACAAGCACCCTCTTGTATAGTTCTGATTACACACTAATTATTAATGTTCAAATCATTCAGGAAAATGGTCATGAAATTGTTCTGAATTTTAGTGAACAGAATTAATTCCATCTTTCAGAAGCTTCTGATTTCAATGCTTACAATTAAACTTTATTTCAAAAAAGAGAATTGCTTTGTATATTGTAAAGATTTTTGGTTAGACTCAGAATATTTTGTTGGTATAAATATGAAGTACTTTATAATAAATGTAATGATAAGACAAGCCTAAACAATAAGAAGAAATATGTTTATTCAGTTCAGGAAAATACTGTAAACTAACTCTGTAAAGAGTTATGGAAACTCAGTCAAAGTGAAGTAAGGAAGGATGAATAAATAAGTCAATGTTGTCTTTCAACTAACCTTGAATGAGAATGGTATCACTGTGAAGCACAAGGCTGGATAACAGTTTGAAAAAGTGATGTAAGGCATGCTTTGTTAGAATTTACAACTGTTATAGTGTCTCTTAAAGTAAGATAGGAAACTGTCCATCACAGAGATATGTCATGGCAAGCTTACAATGGAGATTTGAACATTGTTATAGTTGTATCATAGACCAAAATATCAAAGGCCAGTATTATCAGTGTTTTCTTTACCATTCATGGATTTCAACCACTCACAAAGACTAAAACTTCTTTGCTTCAATAGCTTTTTTTTTTTTCATTAGTCACTGCTTTGGTGTTGTTAATTTCACTCTTCTCCACTACTGACACACATTGAGTTTCTTAACATTTTAAGGCATGTCTTATAAAATAAATTCTTCATTCTTATAGTTATTTTTATAATAGTCTTAAAGAAGTTTCTTTAAAGTTAAAGAATAATGATAACTTTTACTCTGTTGTATGCTGCTCTAGCTATATCTCTCACGCAAGTGATAATAGTGAGTGGTCTTTGTACATATTCTCATACAGTAAAATATATCATTTTTCTTATCTAATTTTAAATCCTTTCACTCTCTTAGTGGATCATTGTGCTAACTAGAACTTTGAATGAAATTTGGTGATGTCACAAGACAGTGCAGTCTCTGTGTCTAAGCTTTTCTTCGGAGAGAGAGCACTAGTTAGGATTCTGTAAATAGACCCTGTGGACAATGGTCACTCGTGTGCCAGAGTGGTCAGATGGGAGATAAGATCTCCCAATACAATGACATCAAGACATTTAGAGGTATTTTGTCATATATTTTAAGTAGACAGGTGTACAATGGCATATAAGAGACTTACATCACTGACTATTTACTAACATTCATACTAAATTTGAATGTCATACCTATATGGTTTCATTACTTGATAGGCTAATCACTGTAAGTTATAAACATACCTTTTTAAAGCAGATAAGATGGCCTTTAGCAACACAGTTATTGCTCATCAAGGCAATTCTTTAGCACCAGATCTCAGACACAAAAGAAATTCACTGATCTTTGTATCAGACCTTTTATTTGCTCCACAAATTCCAAACATGAAAATATGTCTGCATGTGTTACCCTACAAATATGCGCATAAGCACAGAGACAATCATAAATAAGTGACTACACAAATATGTTTATAATCTACATGGCTAGATTTGACAGTGTGCACATGTGCGAATACAGACATATCATTTTTAATCGATTCTAGTTATGATATTTATACCTTTTATTTGGAAATTTAATTCACATTCTGTCATGCATAGAAACTCATTTACTCTCCCATAGCTAAGCTTCACAACAAATGAAATACTACAATGCACTTCAGTGGGCATTCTGAGTCTGATATATTTCAACCAGTAAGCATATCCTAAATAAAAATCTTGATGGTTCAATAGTCTTTGTTGACAGAAAGTTAAATCTGTTATATTTGAATGAATGAACGAGATGGGTCTTTTATATAAAATGTTTATAAAATGTTTCTTTAATTTATAGTAAAATTTATGTATTAAACTTATGAATTATATGAAAATACAAAGGATTACTAATAATTGTAAGAATCTAATATGCATTATAAACTAGGGTTTGAAGTATATAATCAAATAGTCAAATAAACATTGGATATAATAAGTTATCTATGAGTTTTTAATTATTTTTAGAACAATAACTAGTTTGTAGAGTCTTACCTTATGTTTACACTAACAAAATCTATATGTCTTTTGGTGAAAAACAATATTACAACTGTGTATATAATACAATTTCTTGATTTATGGGAAAATTACAAGCATATACCATTCAATGAATTCTTTTAAATCTTAATTTATTTATGTAAAATAGATTTCATTACAATCAATATGTATTTGTAAAATAATTTATTTATCATCTTCTTTTAGATGATTAACTTGAACATTTGATGCATATATTACTTTGTTAATAGTTGTGCCATGTACATATATAGAAAATCTATATCTACATCAGATTTAGAAATGCTTTAATAGTTGATATCAGTCAGTCACTATGAATGGCTCAATGAAAATAGTATATTATAAAATGCATATTTATGTCTTTGCAAATTGTTCTTTTACATGAGGGAGAAAGAGAAAGGGAAAAGAAGATGACATTAAAGCAATTTGATAATGGGTTCAACTTCTATAGATGAGGATACTCAGCTATGTGATTTGTGTGTTATTATATGTCCATAATAAGGAATGTGTTTATATATATGTATATAGTCTACAATTAGTTATGAGTTTCACTATGTACATAATATTTAAAACTATAAATATCATTTCATATATACTAGTTTACTTTTTGTTTGGTTTGAACTGGGACAAAGAGTGGAAAGGATTTACTCAATATTCAGACAATCACATAATAAGAATTAAAACTCACAAAGTATGGATAGTATAGAATATAATTTCAATTATATACACAGATAAAACTTCATTTGGTTTTATGATTGTGATTTTTTTTCTTTCCTTCTTCTCATACAGTCATTATATATCTGAGAAGAGGTAACATACATTGGTATTAATGAAGGAGGGGGGAAGAGACAAGAGGGAGAAAAGAGAGAAGAAGGGAAGAGAAAGGTAAAAAAGGAAAGAAGGGGGAAAAAGGCTGACATATTCTTATAATCTCAAAGGTCTCTAATAATACAAGAATGGTGCATAAGGAAATCTGTCTATCAAACATGAGGGTTAATCTGGTAGATATTTTGTTTTTGTCTATCAGATTAGGAATGTATATCATTCCATGTGTGATGGGGGGAAGGTTGAAAGTAAGGATTATATTAATCAAAATAATTTTACTTAACTCATTTTCGCTTTTTTATTATGGCCTGAAATGAACATCAATATAAAGGTATTACAAAAGAGATTCAGTCTATTTATGATACATGAAATAAGGATACATTTGTTCCAAATACAATACTATGAAATATACTTGAATATCACTATAAATATTAGCAAGCATGAAACTCAACAAGAAATATGGACTTAACACTACTTTCTTTGAATGCAAATGGTTTAAATAATCCAAAGAAAAGATCAAACCTACAAAAATATTTAAAATTAAACAAAGTGCAGGTAATATTTCTTCAAGAGACTCACTTTAAATCTGATGAAAAGCATTTATGGAATCCAAATGAATATACAACAATAGCACGCTCATATAAAACCAAAACTAGAGGAGTTAGGATACTATGGAAAAATATATTATTAATCCCCAAATTCTTTATAGCTATGAATATAGAGGGACTTATAACACTTGTTATAATAAAATTCAATAATAGAATCTGGACATTAGTGAATCTTTATTGGTTTCCAGGAATAGGAAAAGGTACAACAAAGAAACATATAGACTTTATTAGTAAAACATATAAAGGTAGCTTGATAATAGGTGGTGACTTTAATTGCATTCTTGATAATTCTGAGACCACCAATAAAATAAATTTATGTATAACCCCTATAGCAAAGCTATTCAAAAAATGGATTGATAATCGTAATTTAATAGATACATTCAAATTTAGATAGAGTAACTCACTGTTATTTTCACACCAGGATCATAGATTTACAACCCAAACAAGAATCGATAAAATTTTTGTTGCACAATACCTTGATGCGAAGATAAATAGTTTTACAATAATACCATGTTCATTATCAGATCATAGAGTAATTCTTATTAATATTCAAACAAACTTTAAGCAATTAATACAAATGACAAGAATTCCAGCATATATTATGAAACTAAAAGGATTTAAACCGTGGCTACTCACAGAGTTGAAATTCTTCCTAGACACTAATCTCACTAATGAACTCAACATAGTTATGATATGGGATGCTTTAAAACCCTATATTTATGATAAAATTATCACGTGGTACAAAAATAAACTAAAAGAATGGGAATCAGAATTACTTAACATACAAAATCAAATTACAAAAATAAATAATAATAATTTAACAAATGTACTTACTAATAAGAAGAAAATTAATTATTTGCATGTAAAGCTTAATGAAATTTTAACACATAAAACTAATCTAGCACTAGAAAGATTAAAAAGATTAAAATTAAACTCATATGCTGTTTCTCCTAAACATATGTACAACCTGGCAATAAGAGTCAAAGTACAATCTAAAAGAAATAACATTACTACTATCATACATGAAGGAAGGGAGAACAATAAGGTGTCAGACATAAGTGATATACTAGATGCTTTTAAATATCATTTTACAGAACATTATAAGATGGAAGGAATTCAAACAAAAAACTTTAATTTAGATTTGAAACCTGAATTGATTAAAACAATTCCAGAACATTTAAAATTAGAGCTTCAAAAGAAAATTACTCATAAAGAAATTTCAGAGAAATTAAAGAAAGCATAAATAGTAAAGCTCCAGGAATGGATGGCATTATAGCTGAAATATACAAAATCTTCCCACCATCCATAATCTCAGTCTTCCAAAAAACCTTAATAGAAATACAAACACGCAATACCATTCCACCATCTTGGAGATACTCATTAATTACTCCTATAATTAAATAAAATAAAGATACATCAAATGCATCTCCTATAGACCAATCAAACAGGGTTTATACATAATAGGTACACCTATGATAATATACAAAGAATATTAACTATTATTGACTATTTAAATAGAGAAAAACAAGAAGCCTTAATAATTGCATTGGATATAGAGAAAGCTTTTGACTCCTTAATAGAGTATTATGAGTTTCCTAGCTCCTTCATTTCATTAATAAAGAACATATATAAAAACAATTTAGCATATGTAAAATTAGGACCTTTCACCTCTGAATCAATAATATTGACCAAAAGCATAAAACAAGGTTGTCCCATGTCCCCCATATTATTTGCATTAGCCATTGAAATATTTGCCATCTCAATACGAAACAATCCTAAAATAGAGAGTATAAATTTATATAATCAATATAATTCAAAAATAATGTTATTTGGAGATGATATACTTCTTACCACAACTACTTCTAAAAATTCATTAAAAGAATTAGATATACATGTTGAAAAATGTTATTCGATTTCGGGACTACATTTTAACAAAACAAAATCACATTTTATGATATTGAATAAAAAAATGATTTTCAAATAGATGATAATCATATAATTGGTAAACAAACTCTCACTTTAAACTATCTAGATATAACATTAAGTACAATATTAGAAAAAAAATTAAATATAAATTATAGGAAAATCATAGACACAATAAAGTCAAATATAATAGAATGGAATAAAATATATGTAACATTTGAAGATAGATTGCAAGTAATAAAAATGATATTAGTCCCAACAATCCTATATATAGCACAAGTCATTCCAGTAATACCAGACAAATATTTTTAAAATAAATAAATACATTATTATTAAGATTTATCTGGCATCCAAATAAAAATAGAATAGCTTTTACACACCACATTAGACCTTGAAAACTAGGTGGAATCAATTCCCCAGATCTTGAAACTTATATTAAAGCCTCCATTTTTAAAACAATTATAAATTGGATAGATCTGTGCTATTCTTCTAACTGGAAATCTCTTCACACTGTTATTTATTCAAATGAAAATACCATTTTAAAGAATTTAATGATAGATAATCATATTAATAAACCATGACATATCTTATACACTAGCCTTCAATATAATCTAACAAAACCTACTAATCTAAAATACTTAAACGGCATGTATAATTCATTTAGAATATTTGTAACTTCTAATACAGATAAAAAGTTATGGCTAGAACTTTTATATCAATGTGACAAGAAATTTTCAAAACAAAATGCATAGGACGGTTTTCATTACTTGGGAAAAGAAGCTATTAATTTGCTGGCAACAATGCATTAATGAACATAAGGTTATGGATAGTCAACATATAATAAAAACATATAATCTTTCTACATCAGACTGAGTTTTATTACAAAGTATATTACTATATTTGCAAGATCTATGCAGAATAATTAACAATCTATTAGAGATAGACCTACACATATAGCTCATTTATATGAATTAGTATATAATAATCAAAATTGGGAAAATTTGACATCAAAATTATATAAAATTTTAATAAATTATAGAGGTAAAATCAATCAAAAAAATTGGAATCATATAACAAAATGTCATTCAATAAATTTATCCCTGGAAAATAAACCAAAATACTAAATTCTATTAAACTGACATCCAACATGCAATTTTGTAGAATTTACACATGGAAATTCCTGCATCAATCTTTTTTTACTCCAAATAGATTAAAAAAATGTAATACCTCTAATAATGTTACATGTTGGAGATGCGTGCAAAGTTGTAAAGCAGATTGGATACATGTATTTCATGACTGTATTAAAGTTAAAATTTTTTGGGAAGATATCAGCAATTTTATACAAGCCGTATTTTCAGATACATTTGTAGTAAGTAAATCTCTAATTTTGTTAAATGGTAATGAGAATTTAGAATTAAATAACAAAAATCTTTACTTACTATGGAACTTTTTAGCAAATGCTAGAAAATGTATTACCAGAAAATGGAAGTCAAATCTGGAACCATCATTTAAAGAATTTTTGTCAATATTGAAGAAATCTGCATTGTTGGAAACCAGAGTAAAAGACCTAAGAATAGCACCAAGATGATGGGACAAGAATCCATGGGAAAAAATACTATCACTTATTGAGACACTAAACTTGAACTTAAACTCTTAATGATGGTGAAAGAAAAAGGAACAAATGATCTCTCATTAATATGATGTTACTCTGACTAGACTGATCAATATAATAATTAATTTTCAGGCCAATTGTAAATATTGCATATAGTTAATAATACTGTTCTATTTATCAGAAAATGTATTAAGATTATTATACAATGGAATTATTTGAAAAATTAATAAAAAACATTTAAATACAAAAAAACATGAATGTGCATGTTTAAGCAATATGCAATGAGTGTCAAAATACTCATCCCTGTATGGAACATGGATACATAAATGTCCTTCCTGGAACCCTTGTTTCAATCCCATCAATCAAGGATTCATTGGTCCCCTCTTGCTCTATGCAGTGAGGCCACAAAAATAGTAATGTCATTGGGGGGGGTCAATGGTGGTCCACCACTGGTGGCACCCTTGACCTCTCATAATGTGTGACTCTGTTGGCAGCATGAAGGATCATATCTGAGCAGTGACATCTACAGGTCTCACAGGATTGGTTGTGGCCTCCAACAGCATTGATCATGTTGATAAGTTTTGTCCATATTTAATTTCTCCACATAGTATTGCCTAGGAGTATCCTTTCATGTTGATGGAAAGCATCCTTGATAATGTCATTTTCCGGGGGGGAAGTTATCTTCCCTAGGACATTGGATCATTTGGAAAAAATTGATACACACATGATAAGGTTCATGGATGTGCACATTTATGCATTTGATTCAACGAACAACCTATGTCAAAATAAACAGTATGCATTTCCAGACAATGCAAACATCTGTATAACACTATCTGTAAGAAATACAGACATGACGTGAAAAGTATCAACCATGGTGTCATTACATCTGTAAAAACAACATAACTTGCAAAATCTGTAAACTTCATGACTGGTAGTACAACCCCTGACATTGCATACATGTTGAATGTAGTTCCAAAGGCAACAACATCATGCCACCACAGTCTGCTTGCGTTAACAATGAAGCAACTTATGGAAAGCTGCAGAATACTTTTGCATCTGTAGGTAGTACAGATACATAGTAAATTGGCACAGTACTGATAACACATTTGTTATGAAGCAAATATCTGCAACAGCAACAAAATATGATATAGCACTGTTTTAGGAGTCATCATTTAATAAATATCCATAACATCAACATCATGTACTAGGTACATATACTGTTGTAATCCATAGGTTTCTAGAGTTAGACCATAAAGTGCAAGGAATTATAAGTAAGAATTGTGGGTGATTCATAAATCCTCCGACATATACTGTTATCATTTGCATTTGAGGTCTATCTATACAAATGCATCTGGGACTGAAGTAATCAATTTAGAAGAGCAACACCTGAATGCATAAATGTCAAGATGACATCACTCTAGGAACTTATGACAACTTTTGATAAACATAGCATTTGGATTATATATGACTTTAAACATGTACCTTTTGAAATGATTATGTTTAAAAAATATATGACCACTACAGAAATTAAATCATTTATCAATGTACCTCTCACTCAGACTCAGAGAATCAAACTGTGCCTTGTGTGCACACAGCTTTTAGTACCATTTGCACCATACATAATGAGGTTAATTACACTTCTAGATTTTTGGAATCCCGTTTATGCACATCTATGTAAAACACCTATATTCACTGTGAAAAACAGGTTGCCCTGCATAAACACCCAATAGATATTGATAAATTGTTCATGTGTAGCACATGCCTGTTATATTCCAATAATCTTAGAAATGACATCAGTGCCTCTTTCAAATATTGATTTTGCAAACTACAAACTGAGTGGTACCTCAGTGAGCATTTCTCTGTGTTTCTGTTTTTCAGAGTTGAAAGAATTGAAAAATGTTTGCATGACTTCAAGGAGACTGCAATGTGTCCATGCACCCAACTTGACCAAGTAGCAGACAACACAGATGTTGACAATCTGTACTGGACTGGAGCAGAGCATAATAGCCAAGCACAGGAACTTCACTATGATCAACATGTGGAACCAGGTCATGAGGGAGCACCAATGGAGGATGGAGATCTTCTGCACTGGAGTGCAGGTTCATCACCCTATGATGGCCTGTATCTGAAAGATGCAGCTGAGCTTTGGAGGGAGGTCAACATGGTGCAGAGAAAACCTGTGGATTCTAACTACATGAAACAATATTCTACATATTCCTTAGTATTCCTACAGATTTTACAGATATTTGTTTGACCCATATATATCATATACATTTTTATAAATGTGTTTTAGCTGCTGTGTGACTTAGCTAGTGAAGATAATTTAGTGTACTTCATACTGACTGTCCTCTTGACTATGGGTTCAATATCCATGTTGCTATTTATCTAATAATTAATTAATATCAGTAACTATGTCCTTTGAAGATGTCCATATGTTTAACTACATAATTTCAAATAGCCACTGTCCTTATGCATCTCTGATGCCTATAGCTACTAGGCTGCTGATGGCTGCACATTCCATAGTTATTCACACAAATGATATTAGCAAAGCTCAACCTATTCTAATATTGTAAAAAGTTTTTATAAGATTCTAACATTAAATGATAAATGTGGGACTTGAACCTTGATCTACATATACTAACTGTTGTGTGGTTCATCATGTTTACCAGATGTGTGACACATACAATCTTGTTTCACAGCTTTAATGTATGGTCCCCAGGATTTAACAAAATCCATGTAGGCACAGTGTAGACCCTACATGAGATGTATCCATGTACATGGTCACTGTTCCTCCTCAGCAACATTTCATGCATATTAATGATGGTGCACTGCTGAGGGAGAGCCGAGGAACATAGATATTGAATCAGTGTAGGTAGAGATGTAGTGGCTACCCATGGCTGCAGATGAGTGTGAGGCTGCCTGTCATGCTCCCCTCCACTGTTGTAATGTTGTGAAGTGTGTCAACTGTATAATATGCCATTTGTATATGTTATTTTTTTAATTACTTTTTAAATTGTATTTATTTATATTTTTTACAGTGCATGTTTGTGTGGTGTGGCACAGAGCACATCAATGCCAAGCTATGCTCACATATAGAGATATGGCCCCTGGCAGACATCTAAAAATAAAAAACTGGATGTAATTACTTATCATAATTAAATTATTTATGTATTTTAATTTTCATTTGTGTGCCATGGTGAGAAGTACAGCAGAGCAGAGCTCATATATACATGGCCAACACCTGCCAGACATCTAAAAATAGAAATCAGATGTAATTAATTATCTATAGGTGTGTTTAAGCATGTTTGTTGTGCACAGTGCATAGCAATGCTAACAGGTAGCTACATGGGTGGACTTGCAGTCTTTTGTGTAGTAGGTCCTGGGTTCAAGTCCATAACAGGCAGAAAATGTCTGTAAATGAATGTAATTTTATTTTGTAATTTTATGAAACTATTGTGAATTTTGGCACTGCTGTGCTTTGCTAAGCACTGATCATTCATGCAAAGCACTGCATAAACATGTTAATGGCTATCAATGTTTGTTCTGCATGCTTTTACTCTGCTTGGCTTTGCTTAGCTCACTTGCATGCTGCTAAGCAAAGTGGAGCTTTTTTGAATGTTGTTCAATGATGTACAAGGGTGGGAAAACAGCCTATATTAAGCCCAATAGCGGGAATTTTGCAACAGTTATTGGAGTTCAATCAACTGTTGGTATGGCTACCAGTGCTGGTGAAGGTGTGTGCTTTAGGGCACAGAGCTGAGGTACTCAGGCATCCAGGGTCATGGTCACATTCCTTGTTAAAAACCATGAACCCTGGCTGATGCAGGGCAGATTCCAGGGCCCAGAGTGTAAGGTGGAGGCCTGGGACTGTTTGGCTGGAACTCACCAATGTTACTGATATCCTCCACATAGGTGAGCAGTGTCATCACCATTTGTCATCACCATTATGACAACCTGAAAAGGAGAAAGAGGGTAACTTTGGAAGCTGGGTCCAAGAGGCAAGAGCAGGGAGTGCCCCACAAATATGTAAGTAATTTATCTTCTGTTTTACTAATATGCAAGCTGAATGTTTGAAAAAACTGGTATGCATAATGGTGTACTTCTCTCCCAACAGCTGCAGCTTAGAGGGCTCACAGTGTTGAGTCCCATGCCAGGTGTCTGGCCAGGTTGCACCATGAGCATGTTAAGTATAGTATGCTAACTGTAGTGCAATAAGCAAGAAAGACTAAAGCATTTACTGCAATAAGGTATACACAAGAAAACTGTATTGCAATAAATGGGCAATTAGAGCTGTAGTGCAATACATGAACAATACCAACTGGTGTTCAATAAACAATACCAATACCAGTAAGCAAAATGGTGTTCAGCAGGACTGTGTTGTCATAACCGTGAAAGTAAAGCTGTATGCATTGCTTGTATATGGTAAGGTTGCTGCTGTCAAGTGTAACACTGTAATAGCTGTGGAATGCAAAACTAATGGCCTGCAAACTGTATTGCTTAACTCATGATAATTTCCAAGGCTGTCACCAGGCCACTTTCAGTCACATAATGCTCTCTGTTCCTCCTACTTCGGATAATAAAGTTATATGGATGAGGTAGCCCACTCCATAGTATGGTTCAAGGTAATCTCCAGCACACTATCAGTCACATAATGCTCACATTTTTTCTCTCCCCAGGAACAAAAGGTATATGAGTGAGGTAGCCATTGTTATGAGCATTTACTGTGTTTAGATTTCAGAGAGTTTTAAAATCAGTAAAAATAACATGTTCACCAGCATTGTTGATTCTTAAATAAATCTGTCAACTTCCAATATTGCTGTATTCCTTACATGACTGTACTAAGTTGCTGCAGGCACTTATATTATTTACAGATGTCCCCTGCAGTCACAGCTGTTCCCATGCCTGACAACTAAAGCATGATGGATGTCTAGTTTATGAACTGTATACAGCATCTAGTACTGTAAATAATATTGTGTAATCCATCTGTCACAGAATTACCACAGACATTATTACTTGGAATGCAAAGTCTTACCAAATCTGCTTACAGAACACCTTAGTGTTTATATAAGTCCACATGATGTGCAAGTGTTCTGTCTAGTTGTGTACTCACATTTGTAATTGCTTGGCCCATACTGTCCCATGAAACCATTTGAGAGGTATGAACATGGTACATCACCTATAGGAGACTTGTAGTCATTGTACACAAAACTGAGAATACACACCTGTATAGTTAATATTACCACTGTTTTTGGGGATATAATCTGCAATGTCAATAATGGACTGCTTTTCTCTCTCTTCTAACCCCTTATATGCATGTATTTAATATTGTTATGTATTATTATGGTTTACTATTAACATATTTTGTTAAAATAACTATATTTTGGGAAATGTGATTTATTATTGTTATGTGTTATTATGATTTCATATTGACATATTTTGTTAAATTGGCTGTTTTGTTTGCCTTATGCAGTTTATTATTGTTATGTGTTATTAAGCTGTCATATTAACATATCTTGTTAAATTAACTATGCAGTTGCCATTATGCTTTACCTGTTACTGGCATGCTGTTAACATACTGACTGCTCTGCTATTTTATGTTGTATCATACACAATATACATTTCTATGTATTTAGGTTAATTAATATGATGTTCCATGCTGTGAATACTAACGATGATTTGTTTATAATTAACCTCAATTTATTGCTGTATCTCAATTACCACAGCATGTCAAGGTAGGATGGGTCAGGCTGATCCCCCTACCTTTACTTCAACTGGCTATAGACCCAGGTCCCAGCATGTCTGGGACACAGATCAGTGGTGCCCCCTCTGGTGCCCCTGCAATACCTGTGGCATCATGTAGTGCCACCCCATGGGATGGGGAAGGGCCCCCTTCTGGGAGCAGTGGCAGAGGGGGAGCTTTCACCTGGGCTGAGCTACCAGTCTTGGTGCACAAGATCATCCACCATGGCTATGACACCACCTGTACCAGATTGAGGACATGCTGACCAACCTGGTGAGGCAGCCTCACCCCTGTGCCCAGCCTCCAGCACTGCCAGCCTGGGGCAGTGAAGGAGCAGTACCAGCAGACCCATGGGTAGGGAAGTGAGTTGTGCTGCTGCCATTTGGAGGCTCATGGGACTTGAATTCCACAATGCCCTCCTTATCCAAGGTGTTCACCCCCTCATCTGTCTGTTTGCAAATGCATCCTCACCAATCCAACTTACCTCAGTGACATGTATCTATATCCCTTCCCCAATATTCGACTCTCACCTTAAAAAAAGGGCACCTATACCAGAAAAAAAAATTCCCCATACATAACAATCCATTGCACACACATGTCCACTGGACACATGCAATTTGGACCAACTGTATTGACAGCACAGTTATGTTGTCCTTACCCCTCTCTCTGGGGTTTGAGAATTCAAATTCAACTACAAATTCTGTCAAAGTACACAGTTGTTGCTGTACAAGAAATGGATAGCTATGGTTCTTTCCTACACCCTTCCTGCACTTCCCTCCCTGCCTTTCACTATGTTTTTCCCTCTGCTTGCACCCATTTCACCACTTTCCTATCGCCCTTTTTTCCTTTCCCTTATACTTTTAGCATGGCACTGTGTGATGTGCTGTGTCATGTAGCACTCAGCAAAGCTAAATTATGTGTTGCTAACATTGTAAAACACATGTGGAAAATAAAAACATCTCCCATGTTTCAAACCTGAGCCCATCACACCTGTAGCACACTGCATTAAACCACCATGCCACCAACTGTTATTTAAAACAGGTGGTTTAAACAAAACATAGTAATTGCCAATTACAGTCATTAAGCTTGTTTCAGCAGAGCTGTGCACCATGCCACACCACACAAACTGGAATAAGAATTAATGGAAAAAACGGGAGTGTAACTTGGACTCTGGTACAATAGTGCACCACTAGACAGTCAAATACATGATAAAGGGTGTAACTGAGGCCTGTGATAGCAGGTAAATGTTACCTTTTATCATCAACATGTAGAAAGTCACCTGCCAAGGCATTCATGGCAAAATGCATATTCAACTTGGACTCTGGTGCAGAAATACATCCATATGAAGCCATGCACATACTGATGAATATAGAAATTGTTTGTCATGGGCTGTATGCATGCATATATAACTTGCAAATGCTCCATAGCTCAGTCTGTTAAATGCCTTGCACATGGTACATTTTGCCACACACAGTTGTGGGTTCAAATCCAGTGTTGTGCTGCATTTCAGTTATATTATTGTGAAGACAGCAATTAATGAATGACTCATGCACTCATTATCCACTAAAAGCATTGCAAATTAAATAACTGCTTTTCAGTGCTGGAAGTCATAAGCCTGCTGGTAGGGACACACTTCACATATCTATATAGCATTACTATATGTCACTTAGCAGTCACCTGACACAGTTACCTAACATACATATCTTAAACACATGCCATAATTGGAATGTAAATGGTACCCTCACCTTGGCTCTGCCTCTACAGCAAGATGACACAGCTGACACAGATGCACCTACAGCTTGTTGTCTTTTAGTGTTCACACTCTATGCCTATGTCTATTACCTGCAGCAACAGCTGCAGCCTATGGTACTCACAGGTCTATGTAAAGGTTTCTGCTACAGAACTACCCTCTGTGATGATATAGTCTCCTCACCCCAGTAATGTCCATCTCAACAGCTATGAAAGGGGCTCTGTTCTACATGAAGGCCTTATATATTGCACAGTGGTTGAATGTCATTGGCTAATGATAGTGCAACTCAGCTGTTTTGGCTGCAATTAGTATAACAGAGTCACAGATTGGTTTAGAGGCAATTACCTGCTAATGAGAAGCATGTTAAAATGCAAGCAGCTGGCTATAGGAAACATTCTGTATAAGACTTTCCTCACGCAGAGCACGTTTTGCAAAACATTACTAGTAGCACATTTCAACAGAGGAGCACTGCATTCCACCAGGTATGTAACTGTGTTTTGTGTATAACAGGATGCAGATGGGAGGATAGACATATGGAAGAATAGTGATTACAGCAGTAAGCCTGTCTTAAACCAGTAGTAATGGCATGTCATTGATACCCTGCTGTCTTACACATACAGGGGATGTGCAATATATCAGGGTTGCAGTGTCTTATGTCATTGTGGCACAGTGGTGTTGCTGGACTGTTTTCTGTCCCTATATAATGGTTGTAATAGCACACAACTATTTGTCTGGCACTGGTCTTATGACATATTATTGGGTAGCTGGCCTTGCAGGACACACCACAGTGGACCGGAAGTTTGGGTGTAAGATCATACAGCAGAATCTCTTATGGCATACAGGGAATTACCTCAGTAATTATACTATCTTGATTGTATCCACACAAGTAGTATGTTGTCACACTGTGGGGTATGACATGTGTGAGCAAGCAGTGGCTAGTGCCAGCCATTTTGTTCTTGCTGTATCTGTACATAGTGGCCATCAATGTATTTGATCCTGCAATGTGTTTGCCTTTTGGTGTCTTTCAGGACTAATGTATCATAGACGGAATGCCCCCTTCTCAGATGTGGAGAATGAACTAATCCTTCAAAGACTACAACAGCATCATCACATCCTCCTATCCAGGGAGAGGCATAACAGGGAACAGCAAGCTGCATTGTGGGCAGACCTTGTTCAGGGTGTGAATGAGACTGGCCACCAGGACAAGACATATGAGCAGGTTTGACACTGTGCTACAGACATAGTGAACGTTGCATGATGAAGGGCAGCTGATGTAGCCAGGGATCATGCCATCAGAGGTGGAGGTCCTGCAAAGGAACAACCACACATGGCCACTGAGGAATTCCTGATGAACCTAGGGACACATGACAGCTCTCAGGCATCCATCGTACCATGCATCATGGAGGTGGGTGCCACAGTGTCCACAGAAGAGGAGCGTGCAGGTAAGTTTACTGTAATCACCATTGTAATACTGTAGCAGTCATTCTATCAGGCTGTACATACCTTTACATGGGTGTCAGGTCTATGTGCTGAGGGGGGTGGATTTTAAGCTCAGTTGTACACTCATACTCAGAATGTCGCCAATACATCATGTAACACAGTAGCTACTGTACATTTGAGATATATGCAGGTATTACCTTCTTGTGCTGCAACATGCAGTGGTACTGAAATTACCTCACCCTCATCTTTTTACAGGTCCATCAAAAGTTGTCCAAGGTCATGGTCCTGCTCCTGGTAAGATTGATACCATTTTGTTATGGAACATATATATTGTATTAAGGTTAAGGGCCAGGATAATTCCCAATGTACGCTTAATGTTGTGTGTAACCAGAGTAGAATGTTTGTATGTTCCAGTCTGGGACAGTTAACTAAGTTTCCTAGAGTGGGTAATCACAGGAATGTAGCTGAATGAGCAGAAACAATTTTGCAGTTATAGTTCAGAGCAAATAAGTCTCCTGGTATGCATGAGGCAATTAATCTGACATGCCTTGTAAAAAATGAAAGGTTGATGGTACATACCGTCATCATTGAAACATATATTTGTATATATTTGTTATGATAGGTGTACCTGACGTGCTTGTTATAAAGGCTTTGAGTCTAATATGTATTTCGTTGTGAGGAAGTCTGTTGTGCATGAAAGTGGTGATGAGAAAATGACAGACTGGTAATGCAGTTTTGGATCCTCATTATTATGACTCTTTGTGGATTTTCCATACATAATAGTGCAGGTATTAATGTACTGCTTTTGTCTTGGTTTCCAGAGGTGACCGGGGGGATGGGGTCTCACCCCCCCCCACACACAACTTAATGTCAGTGTCTCTTTGGACTCTAATGATGATGATGGCCACAGTGTGGCACAAGTGGGGTTGTCAGTGGCCGAATCTGTCTCAGCGGTTGACATCCGTCTTCTGCCCCCATTGTCACCGATCAATATGCCCACACATATCCAGCCCCCACAGGCCTCAAATATTAGACAGTCAGAGGGTGGAGACACTGAATAGGCCAGTGTTGCAACAATGGCCTCAGTGAGTGTAGACACTGGCCATATCCAGACAACTGGTGAGGTCCCAATCAGGTGGATAGACAGGGGTGCTTATAGGAGGACTTCTGTCCATCCACCACCTGTTGCAGGTGTCACATCATGGGTCACTCAGTACATGTTTCGGGCCATCATGGAGGCACAAGCATGCTTTGAATGGAACACCAGACATATGCTTAGAGTAATGGATGCAGCACAGTCTGACATCCGCGACTGCCTCCACCACACTAGGGGCACCCTGGATCAGTTCACTAATGCAGTGGACAGATGGTAGGCTGAGACAGTGTATGTTTTGGACCGCACATTGTCTTTGCAGGAACATGTGGTTGGAGTTGGGTATTGGATTCATGGACATAGGTCAGCAACACCATCTGCTGAGAGTCCACACAGTCATGCACAGTTATGGTCCCATAGTGGCAGTACATCCAGCACTACAGAGGGGAGTGTGCTGTCAACACAATGATGTGGCAGGCCATGGGCATGTGATCCTGGGTGGTCCCATGGGGGACATAGTCCAAGCAAACAGCAGTCACCATTAGGTACTAGCACCGCATCTGACCTTGAGCATGGTTGTGCCAGTGCAACTCCTGACAGAGCCAGTTCCCATGTTCAGGGCTGGAGGCAGTGAACTGTCAACTCTACCATGTATGGTCCAAAGCTGTCCAACATATGCATGTGTAGGGCTAGAACTAAGCTTGACTGTGTACACGCTCACATTCACACACCACTGTCACATGCAAGTCATCTACAGATACACACTGCACCTCTTCATGGTCCATCTGACCTGCTCCCCTTGCTGACTCACAGTTAACCATTTGGGCCAGCCTAGGCCACCAGCACCCCACACATCACCCTGTGAAAGTGATGATATTTGCACCACATCCATGTCATCATGCCACATCCCTGTCATCCTTCCCATTGATGCAGGGGAATGAAGCTATGTGTCTGATGCACAGGGTGACTATATTACTTGACATGTATTTGTGTAATGCCATATTATTTTGCCATGCCACTTGTAGTGGTCACCAACATATTCTGTATGCCAGCATGTCTCATGAATATGCAACATACTTTTGTGGACCTTATGTTGTATGATGTACTGGTGGTATTGTTACACAACTGATGGTATGTCACGGACCTGTGTATGTTCCTGTTCTAGGAGTCTGAGGGGATAACCTATGGACACACAGCAGCATTGAAGCAGCACAGCATGGCATGGCAGCACAGCAGAAATACGACTTCAGTAAGGCACAGCAGTATACATGCATGGCTCCATAGGTTCACATCTGTATTACAGTCTACCATGGACAATGGCAGTGGTCAGCAGACTCATGCATTCATAACTAGTGATAATGTCTGCTACAGGGCAAGGTCTGACCTTGCTGAAGTGCATATGCTGCCTATCTGTAGGGAGCATAGCAGATGAATGACTCACTGTAAGGACATTAACCTACTATGTGATGTTAGTACTACATGTTTGTGGGAGATATTTGTCTAGCAAACATAAACAAACCTTTAAAGCAAACCATGCCTAATGGTGCAAACAGCACCTCAGTGCACCTCAGCACATGCTGTATGTTTGATTGGCTGGGCAGCCATCATGTCAACACACTGTGTCTGTCTGGGTCCCTCTTGGACTAGGGCAATATGTGCTGGTCCTGTACCAAGGGGTATACAGATATTTCTGATTGTGAGAGCTGTATGGCTATTATGGTAGTTAAGTTCACATGTCCTATGGCTCCATAACATGATGTGCATACTGCTGTAACAGCCTCACACACAAGCATGGCCATATTCAGGCTAGCAACACTTCCACTCACTGCATACAGGATATGCTAAGGCACACACATACTGCAAGTTGGCTGTATGCAGATTAGAAAACTTCTCTATGTACTGGTGCACACTACAGATCAAAGTACCCGATGCACACAACACAAGTCAAGTCTGCTAGTACTATCAGTTTAGAACATATAATGCTTGTTGATATCAGCAAGCCTTGCTGTGGTCAGTCATTTGGGGGGGCACATCACCCACTACAAATAAAGTGATGCAAAACCCTAAGCAGGTTTATGTTGCAAAGAGTATCATATGTATGCCATATGGATAATGTTGGGCAGAGTGAGATTATAACCCCTACCTATCTGGGCTTATACACTGTAGATCACAGTGCTTATCGCATGCACCACAGCTTACATCTGATACTACACTATCAGCTGGTAGTCTTAAGGTGGCTGCATCATCACCAGGCCTTGTAGAAGAGGGCAGTTTGGAAGCCAGCAGCAAGTTATGGGCCCAAAAAGTGCATAAACATTGCTGTTGGACAGCCCATTGTTTTGCAGGGGTACACACAGACAGACAGACACACACACACCACACACACACACACACACACACACACACACACACACACACACACACACACACACACACACACACACACCAAGTTGGCTGTAGTGAGATTAGGACCCCTACGTAGCAAGGCTTATACACTATAGAACACAGTGCTTATCATATGTACCACAGGTAATGTCTACTGTATATATGGTTGCAGGCACAGTACCTGTGCATTACACAAACTAGGCCTGTGATGAACAGCATCTGTGGTTTGCAGAGTGATATTAGTTGATACTGATAGCTGCATCTAGTGTCCTAGCAGTGTGATAACTGTTGTTATCCTAGCTATGTTTGTACAGTTACCAGTATGGCTGTATGTGGCTGTTTGCAGTTAGATAGGTGACACTGTGGGCAGGGACCATGTGCCCTGTCCATATGTTCGTTGACACCATTATACATTACACCACTTGCTCAGCTGTGTCTGTCTATGTGGTGACATCCAGCAGGCATAGAGGTCTGTAGATAAGTGCATTATGACCTGTTGCAACATTAGTTTGGATCCTTTGAGCAACATTATGGCTGTATGATAGTGCAGTTTACTCACCATTATTATGGTATATCAGACAATGCAGACATCCACACACATATTTTTGTATATAAAATGGATGTATATATACATGTAGCCGTGTGTGTGTGTATGATATGTATATGTGTTATGTAGATGTATGGGAGGAGTCTTTGTGTCATTTTAATATATATATATTTCAGTATATATGTACCCGACACTACATAGTGATAGATATACTATGCATGTGAGAGAGAGATACTGACAGATGGATATATATATATATATATATATATATATATATATATATATATATATATATATATATATATATATATATACATATATATATATATATACATATATATATATATATATTTACGTATATGTCTGTATGTATAGACATTTATACATAGCAGGTCATTCAATGAAGGGCCAAAAGAATTGCAGTCATTTTTACTAAGTGTATGGGCATGCCCAGTGAGACTGTCAGTACTTATAATGTTACTCCAGACACACTTATCTGCATTCCAATCTGGAATTTTGTTTGTTACAGACATTAACATATGTCCCTGTTTCTGCAGTGCTGCACTTCACTCAAAATGTCCACAGCATTCCCCAGTTGTCTGCTGTACTTAATATGTGACTGAGATTGGTAATGTTACGCCACCAGCAGATTGACAGTCTGCATACCCCTCAACTGTCCTGATTTTTACAGAATGTCCAGAGCTTTGCCTCATATGTTTGGTCTGTTCCTCACACATTTGTGGTCTTCTGGTGCTATATTGACTGCTGACATCAATACATTCTACTAACTACAGATAAACAATTGTGTGTCAAACTTTATATCCATCAGAAAATATGTACTACTGCAACACCTTCAATTCCAGCAACTGTCTAGGTATATGTGACCAATATTTAAACTCTGTTCCTATGTTTGGGCCTTTGTTCCCTCCAGTCTTTCTGGCTTTGTCCAGATTTCTTGCACAAAGAGATTGGGAGGTATGACATTCTATGAAAACACCAACATGCTACTACCTCACATGCAAAAGATTTGAGTAATTCCAGATTAGAACCATGAACACCATCACTCATGCTAGCTTCCAAGTCCACTGAGCCTCACAGGTCTCTAGAGAGAGTGGGGGTCATTCATCACACAATCAACAGCATACATATGTACATTGTTATCCTGCATGAAGAGAGACATACAATGTGTGAGTGCTGTCTATGTTACAGCCCTGAGATTACCTGTCCACTGATATACCATAGCTGATTTTCTCTTAAAGTGGTTGGATGGGTACCCTGCTTTGTTGGGGGTGGGAAAACAACAGCACATGATCAGACTGGGTAGACAGTAGTCCAAATGTCATGTGTGCCTACTGTTTAAAGTCTCCCTTGCGTGCTGTGGTGAATATTCCCACCATGAGCCCTAGTGAAAATTAAGGAACGCATACTGTTGGACTGGGTATCAGTTGTCTCATGTAGATGTTCACTCTGACTAAGTAGCCCACTATATTTCCTTGAATAGCAGCAGCAGATCCATGCATACAATACCTTATTATAGTAATCCTAACAATTTGTAGGTTAGAGACTTACCTTGAGAATGCAGCAATTGACTCTGTGTGAGGCAAGTGGTACACAGCCAATACATAGATAGGTACAGGTTGTGTGGGTTGCCTAGCATCAGCTATTTTAATATATATGTGAGAAGGAGTAAGGTGTCATTCCCTAGGGACCTAGGTTGTCAGTGAATGTGCTATGTGTTGTCTCAGCCAATGCCAGGGTATACTGGGCACACCTACATCTGCCTACAGGGACATCATTAGGGGGCTCCTCCTGCAAGTCCTCCTGTGAGTGTGGCTGTGGTGAACTAGGCACTGGTGGGTGGCTGTGTATCCCTTCCTATGCTGATCCTGCTGTAGCTGCTTCCACAGGATCATATTCTCTAGCATTGCACATACTGTGAACATATGTGCACATGTGGCTGGATACTGCTGCAGGGCTCCACCAGATATATGTAGGTACTGGAACCATGACTTTAGCAACCCAAACACATGCTCTGTCATGTTCCTAGTATGTGCATGTGCCTCATTATGACCTTCTTCTGTGGGTGTGCATTTCTGATGAGTGTCATCATCCACAGTTACAGTGCATAGCCATCATCCCCCACTAAATGGTCATGTGGGATGTTACCCCTGGAAAACATCTAGTAAAGCTGTGATGCATGCCAGATATGGGAGTCGTGATAGCTGCCAGGGCTGCCAGCACACACATTCATGATAATGCCCTGGCAGTTGATGGAGTGGTACTCCTTGTGGTTGATGCAGATACTACCCTCCTTATCGGCTGGTGCCTTGATGTGTACATGAGTGCAGTCTATTGCACCCAGTACCTCAGGTAAGTGTGCTACATGGTAGAATTGTTGCATATTTCTGGTCCTCACCACAGGGTGAGGGGAAAATATATGTGCTCACTGGCATGTGGAAGCATGACATCCAGGAACTGGTGGAGTACCCTTGATGCTGATGCCTGTGAGACCCCCATCATGCCCCCAGTTGGTCTTTGGAAGGTACCTGTGGCTATTATCCTAAAGGCTACACATACCTTTGTTTCCACTTGATGGGTTCCCCCTCTGTTGGCTCTGGGCTTGAGATGAGTGTGTCAGAGTTCACTGAGTTCTTGTAGTATATCCCTACCCACCCTGTAGCACTCTACAATCTCCAGCTCATGTAGCTGCTAGAAGGTTACCCTGGGCCTGAATACTCTTCTCCTTCTCAGTCTATGCTTATTGTCAGTGGCAGCATCAGCACTGACCTCAGCATCTAGCACATACAGATGAGCAGACCTGCAGCAGCCCCTAGCATTCTGTCAGTTAAAATTCCCAAGTCTGTACTCCATTGGTGCAGAGTATGGGGGGAAAAATCAGATTGGATGGTGTATGCATACTTTATAGTGCTCTACTGTAGATGCTGACTGCATGATGGGCTACCTGGAGTGCACCCGCCAAATATATCATTGACATAATTTAATGGCCCTAGTTTAAGTTAAGCAAGGAGCAACACTAATTAATGCATCATTCACCTTTTAGATACTCTGAGGACTGCACTGCACTGTGCAAACACGTGACCCATAGGTAAACATTGCTTAGCAGTCAGTGCACACCTCCCAATCTTGCATGCTCAGCATAGCAGCATGCTGTGCATACAGGAGCAGCTATGCTCCAATCTACTCAGATGTTAATAGGCACACCCTCTCCTGATGTCAGTTACTTCCTCTGTGGACACCAGCATGCTTCTCTGCCTACACAGAGGGGATATGTGGAAACGATTACCTCATTATGCTATTCAGTAACTCCACCATAGGGATCCATGCTCACAACCTGGATCCTACACTGTTCCAAGCCCTACCATATTAGCAACAGCACCAATGCACAATTGTAGATACTGCATGCAGGATCCTATAATACATTTCTGTCTCATGATATTAATATTTGATCTTTCCACATTTTTAATAAAGCATGTTTGCACACTGCGGTGTGCTACACAAACATGTCAAGATTATTAAAAATAAAAAAATATTTTAACATATTTACTGTAACTTTTGGAACACACACAGAGGATAGTTTTGCCCATATCTGTGTGTGCTATGCCATTTCTGTCTATTTACCTATATTTCTACAGCCCCTTTTGTCTGTCTACAGTCCTGTACACAGAATTTTTCCATACACACTATGGACACTGACACGGGGTCTGCAGGGCTGCCTATTGGCTTGCTGGATCACTCTACCTGCCTCATTTGTATGAGATTCACCTGCTTATGAGGTGATTTGCATGCCACAAAAGTTTCCATGTTGGCACGCTCATGTGTGCTACTCAGCATCACTTACTGAATCTAAAAATGTTCATGGCAATGTTAGCACTGTGATGCCTATATGGAAAAAAATGTGTAGGCTTTATTATTAAATTCCCCCCAGTGTCTTTATCACTTTATCATATAAGCAACTTCTATTAATTTGAATTTATTTCACTGTTTCACTGGATTTGAGCTAAGCCATGTAGCTGTGTATCACACAAATGTTAATATTTAAAATAAAGGAAATATAAACAACAGCACAAAATAGTTTTTAACACACCTTACTGATTTCTACACAGGCCTGGATTTGAACTGCATACTAATGAAATGAAAGGAAACTACAAAACACACTACGTGTGTCTTAACCCTCTTTGTCACAGAAACTACTTTGCAGCAGTAAGCAAATCATTGTGCATACAAGCAAATCCCATTTCCTCTACAGTATGAGCAAGACATATACACTTGTACACTGTCAGTTGTTTGTACATGTATAGCTTACATATTTATTGCATATGAGTGATCAAACAACCACTTATGAATATTGTTTTCTGCAATGCAGCTCTGTCTTCACTTTGTATTGTGTCCATTCATGTCTTATCAGTGCTGTGCTCCCAGACATGCAGTTTATAAGGAATGTTTGTATCATTGTCATTAAGAGGTATGATACAATTACATGCCAGTAAAATACAGTTTTCAGCTAAAATAGTACTGTTTGGCTATTAGTGAACTAAAACGAGACGTGTGCTGTTCACTCCATTTAAAAGCTAGCTGCAGTTACTTCTACACTTTGCAAGTGTATCCTGGTTGACACACCCACTGCAGGTAAGATAGTTTGAATTGCAGTTCTGTCGTTCTTCTCCCTCACACTAGTCATTCACAGCTGCATTCCATTAGCAACTGACATTGAGGTAGTGCCTACACTATATTTACACCTACTACATGAAGTCAAACATTTGGGATTCAGCAATTCTAATAAGTTCACAGCTCATTTGTATCTTTACCATGCTCAGATGCCTGAATCTAAACTATAAAAAGGCAACTGTGTAGCTAGGGAACTTGAAGGTGATGACCGTTGTGTATGTGGAGAGCACAAAAGAGTGCTATTCATTTTGATTTATCTGCACAGAAGGCTTCTGCTCTTCTTAAGGTACAATTGTATTTTTCAAGTATATGCTAGATTTGTTAACATGTAACAAAGATAAAGAAATGTTTATGTGTGTGTGTGTGTGTGTGTGTGTGTGTGTGTGTGTGTGTGTGTGTGTGTGTGTGTGTGCATTAAAAAATGGGACTTTTATCTGTATGCAATTCTTATAGTTCACTGTTGGCATAGGCAGTTTTTGGCAGACATTTTACTTTCTCAGATAAGCACCCATTATTAACTTTCATCACAAGTGTTATCGTTACAACTGGTTATCTTACACTCTTATCTTATTTCATGAAAATGTACTGTTTTATATTGTCAATGACACAGGAGTGTTAGGCTTCTAAGATGACCCATAGACACCTCCAGGGAAGTGCTAGGCACAGTGAGAGTTGATTGGCAATCATATAAAATTGACATTTCTGTTGTAAATGTGTACACATATTTTGCGAGAATTGATGTGAAAGCATTTATAACAATGTAATTATGTGGTATTCCTTAGTTTGTTCAAAATGGCATTTGTCAGCTGTTTTGGGGGTGGGGGAGACAAGTTCCATCTGTGTATTGCCACAATAAAAGTTATGTTTCAAGAGGTTTGGTCTTGAAATTGTGTACTCATCCTGTTCTTTTTGTGGTAAACAATACATTACTCAATTGGTTTGTGTGTGAGTGTGATATTGTACAATCACATAACCTTACATTTTAATAAGTGAACTTTGTGAAGGGTTTTCAGATGTAGAAGTTCCCCTCTGGACTGGTAAGAGATTCTCTCTTATATGCTAAACTTTTGGAACTTTTTAATAAATACGGTTGCGAACGTTAAAGTGTTTGACAAAGAACAATGATAGAAAGGTGATTGAATTAGTTGACAAGATTAAAATTGTGGACAATATTATACATGCAGATCTATTGTTTGAATCAAAACAAATTGAATATTTTAAGGTATTTGAGAAAACTGATAACACTGTTAAGGAAATTAAGTTGAGGAAGAACATAAACTATTAAGGGACGAAACAGATTATAAACAAGGGAAAGCATACCCTTTACCCCCTTTAGGACAGGCAAGATCTTTAAGGGAGGAGTTTGATGAAGTACAGCAGATGGGCAATAATAGTCAAGAAAAATTTGATGATGTGGAATATACCCCTGACCCTTTAGAATACCCTCCTCTGAGGAGGTCTGAGCGGCTAAGGAACCAGATGAGGGGAGAGGAGTATTACAACTACAATCACAACTATTACAGCAACAACAAAAAATCATGGGGAAGACGGAGGGGGAATACATTTCACATGAGGGATTGATTCATGAAGCCTTACCTTATAGCACTGTTAACAATAAAAATGGTGATTTTAAATTATATAATTATAGTAATACAGAAAGTAATGATTCGGTAGTAGACCTGTTTGAAAAAGGCGTGTCTTTTGTTCCTAATAAGAATGCTACTATAGACGAAGTTCTAATAGATTTGAAATTGTACACTAGGAAACTTAATTTTGATTTTTATTTTAAAGGAACAAAAATGGCACCGGACACTAACACCATTTGTAAAAAATTAAATGTATTCAACCCCCATTACATCCTGTTGTACAGATTTTTGAAAAAAATGTGTGAGAAAGATGTAATTAGAGTTAAAGATAATAACATCACCACAGCTGAAACTGTGTTATTGAAACAAATTTGTAGGAATACTGACATCAGAGTAATGAAACCCGATAAAGGAGGGTGCCTTGTTATAATGAATTATAACATGTACGTGAATAAAATGTTAAACTATATTATATACTGATACATATTGTGAAATTAGCAAGAATGAAAAAACATTTCCTGCAGGAAAGTTGATGTTACAATGAAAGAACTGTTGTTGAATAATGAAATAACTGAGGAGGAATATTAATTTATGATAGTGAAGCATCCAAAAATACCAACAATTTTGGGGTCCTGAAAATTAATAAGGATCTTCGGCATACCAAATTTAGACCTATAGTTGATGCTAGAGCATCCAAAACCTATCCCATAGTGAAATTTATTGATAATCAACATAAAAATGTATTACAAGAGTGGACTTGGATTTTAAAAGACTCATGGGATTGTCTAAGTAAAATAACAAATGATAAGTATAAAGATGAGCTGATTTTTGTCACAACTGACTTAAAAGATCTATTTTCAGTAATTCCCCATGACATTGGGATTGATTGGTTTTATTCGAACCTTTGCCAGTATTATACTTTGAGTCATGAATGTATTTTAACTATTAAAACATTGATGGAATTAATACTGGAGCCTAACATTATTATATTTGAAGAACAACTGTTTAAACAGTGCAAAGGGGTAGCAATGGGGACAACATGTGCCCCCATTTTTGCAAATATTCTGTTAACATTTTGGGAAAGTGAATTTGTTTTTAATGGCAATTTCCAAGAATGTTGGACATTTTACTGTTGTTACTTGGATGACATTATTATTTTATGGAAAAGTAGTGAACAGGAATTGAACAACTTTTTGGAATTTATTGAAAGTAGTACCGACTTCTTGGAATTTACAAGCACAATAAGAAAGGAAACTGTTAACTATGTTGACATCACCATTCAAAAAATGGGGATATAAAACAATTTAAGTCCACCATTTTTATAAAACCTGCATATTTCAACACCCTTCCTCATTTTAATAGTTGCCATCCCCTTCACCAAAAGAAATCTTTAGTTAAAGGACACAGTGTGAGGATAGCTAGAATGGTGTCAGATGGAGGGGAATTCATGCAACAACTTAACATTTTAAAGAACATGTTTATAAAAAGTGGGTATCCTGTGACATTTGTAGATAATATACTGCATGAAGTAGCTTAGAAATTGGAAAGTGGATATTTTAACCCCCTGTTAGGAAGAGGAAATGGAATGGAAGGGGATGATAAATGGTAAGATAAAAATTGCCATAATACATCAGCCATTTTCAGATTCAACAACCAGTTCTATGATATAAGAAACATAAATAACACACAACTGGAATATTTTTAGTGTAACTCAGGACCACCTTCAACTAGTGGGTTTATCCCCCAAGATAGTATATAGGAAGGATGTAAGTGTAAAAAATATGGTAGAGACACATATTAAGGACAACAGAAGTATGGAGGTATGTTTAAATGTGGATTTTGCCTACAGTGCAAATACATAATGGAGGGCAAAGAGGTGTTTGTATCTAATTATGGCAAATATTTTTTTACAGAAGAAATGTTCCTGTAGTAGTAGGGCAGTGATTTATTTAGCCCTGTGTTCCATGTGCCCTTGTTTTTACATAGGGAAGACTATTAATGCACTTACGACTAGAATAGACCAACATTATTGCGATATTGGTAAAAAAGATATAAAAAATGCTTTAGCTACCCATATTGCTTCCCACAATGGACACATATTTAAATTTATTATTATTGATCAAGCTGTATTAGTGGAAGGGGGTACTTTTAGTGATTACTTAGAACGAAAGGAACTCAGATAGCAAATGAGACCTAATTCCTCTGAGTATCCTGGATTTAACAGTGCTTTTTCTATTAGCTCTATTCTGGGGTTAAAAGCAGAATTTTATATGTAATTTTTTATAACTTTTTTTTTTTTTTTTTTAGTAATTTTAGGGATTTACAATAGATTATACAGATGTAACAACAGTATTCACTGGATGGAATGTTTTTATCTGGTGTTGTGTTTTAAAAGTGAATATGGACATATTTATATGTATTTTTTCTTGACAAAGGAAATTATGTCATTAATTGAATGATTTGGTTTTGTTTATAAGGGTGGGCTGGGCCATTAATATAATATTCTGATGAAGTTTCTATTTTGAGAAGAAAGCTCTTAATTAAACAATTCCTGTGGATTCCTGGTTTGGTTCCTGTGGCTTTTGTATCTTATTTCATGTAAATGTAGTGTTTTATATTGTCAATGCTACAGGAGTGTTAGGCTTCTGAGATGATCCACAGACACCTCCAGGGAAGTGCTAGGCACAGTGAAAGGTGATTGGCAATCACATAAAATTGACTTTTCTGCTGTAAATGTGTACACATATTTTGTGAGAATTGATTTGAAAGCATTTATAGCAAAGTAATTATGTGGTATTCCTTAGTTTGTTCAAAATGTCATTTGTCAGTTATTTTGGGGGTGGGGAAGACAAGTTCCATCTGTGCATTAGGGTTGCCACCCCTCTGTTTTTTTACGGACTATCCGGAAATCAAACTGATTCTCCAGTAGTCTGGAAAACACTGTACAAACTCCGGTATTCTGTTTCAAAAAGGAAGCAGACTATCGGAGTTTTTAAATTATCTGATTTACTATGCTTTTTTACAGAAAAGCGAAGTAAATCAGCCAAAAGCAGGCAGCAGGAACAGAAAAAGAGGGCGTTACTCATTGTGTGTTGTCACTGTGACATCATAAAATGGGCAGAATGTGGGCGGGACAGAATGTGGTATGGGCGGGGTTATTTGGTGACACAAGGGGTGTGGCTTTATTCCAGTTTTAGCCACAATGAAAGGTGGCAACCCTACTGGGCATTGCCACAATAAAAGTTGTATTTCAAGAGGTTTGGTCTTGAAATTGTGTAGTCATCCTGTTCTTTCTGTGGTAAACAATACATTACTCCATTGGTTTGTGTGTGAGTGTGATATTGTACAATCACATAACCTTACATTTTAATAACTGAACTTTGTGAAGGTTTTTCAGATGTGGAAGTTCCCCTCTAGACTGGTAAGAGATTCTCTCTTATATGCTGAACTTTTGGAACTTTTTAATAAATATGGTTGCAAACTGTTAAAGTGTTTGATAAAGGACAATCATAGAAAGATGGTTGAATTAGCTGACAAGATTAAAATTGTGGACAATAATATACATGGAGATCTATTGTTTGAATCAAAACAAATTTAATATTTTAAGGTATTTGAGAAAAATAATAACACTGTTATGGAAATTAAGGAGAGGAAGAACCGTAAACTATTAAGGGACGAAAGAGATTATTAACAAGGGAAAGCGTACCCTTTACCCCCTTTAGGACAGGAAAGATCTTTAAAGGAGGAGTCTGATAAAGTACAGCAGATGGGCAATAATAGTCAAGACAAATTTGATGATGCGGAATATACCCCTGACCCTTTAGAATACCCTTCTCTGAGGAGATCCGAGCGGCTAAGGAACCAGAGGAGGGGTATTACAACTACAATCACAACTATTACAGCAACAACAAAAAATCATGGGGGAGAGGGAGGGGGAATACATTTTACATGAGCGATTGATTCATGAAGCCTTACCTTATAGAATTGTTAACAATAAAAATGGTGATTTTAAAATATATAATTATAGTAATAAAGAAAGTAGCGATTCAGTAGTAGACTTGTTCAAAAAAGGCTTGTCTTTTGTTTCTAATAAGAATGCTACTATATGTGAAGTTCTAATAGATTTGAAATTGTACACTAGGAAACTTAATTTAGATTTTTATTTTAAAGGAACAAAAATGGCATCGGACACTAACACCATTTGTAAAAAATGAAATGTATTCAACCTCGTATTACATCATATTGTACAGATCTTTGAAAAAAAATGTGTGAGAAAGATATAATGGTCATGTTTAAAAACAAAAGTACAATTAGAGTTAAAATAATAACATTGCCACAGCTGAAACTGTGTTATTGAAACAAATTTGTAGGAATGCTGACATCAGGGTGATGAAACCCGATAAAGGAGGGGGCCTTGTTATAATGAATTATAACATGTACGTGTATAAAATGTTAACTATATTATATACTGATACATGTTGTGAAATTAGCAAGAACGAAAAAACATTTCCTACAGGAAAGTTGATGTTATAATGGAAGAACTGATGTTGAATCATGAAATAACTGAGGATAAATATTAATTTATGACAGTGAAGCATCCAAAAATACCAATAATTTTTGGGGTCCTTAAAATTCATAAGGATCTTCGGGATCCCCCCATTTAGACTTATAGTTGATGCTAGAGCATCTAAATCCTATCCCATAGTGAAATTTATTGATAACCAACATAAAAATGTATTACAAGAGTGTACTTGGATTTTGAAAGACTCTTGGGATTGTCTAAATAAAATAACAAATGATAAGTATAAAGAAAGATCAGCTGATTTTTGTCACAATTGACATAAAATATCTATTTTTAGTAATTCCCCATGACATTGGGATTGATTGGTTTTATTCTTACCTTTGCCAATATTCTACGTTGAGACATGAATGTATTTTAACTATTAAAACATTGATGGAATTAGTACTGGAGACCAACATTATTATATTTGAAGAACAACTGTTTAAACAATGTAAAGGGGTAGCAATGGGGACAGCTTGTGCCCCCATTTTTGCAAATATTGTGTTAGCATTTTTAGAAAGTGAATTTGTTTTTAATGGCAATTTCCAATAATGTTGGACATTTTACTGTCGTTACTTGGATGACATTATTCTTTTATGGAAAAGTAGTGAACAGAAATTGAGCAATTTTTTGGAATTTATTGAAAGTAGTACCGACTTCTTGGAATTTACAAGCACAATAGGAAAGGAAACTGTTAACTATGTTGACATCACCATTCAAAAAATGGGGATATAAAATAATTTAAGTCCACCATTTTTAGAAAACCTGCATATTCCAACACCCTTCTTCATTTTAATAGTTAGCATCCCCTTCACCAAAAAAAAATCTTTAGTTAAAGGACATGGTGTGCAGATAGCTAGAATGGTGTCAGATAGAAGATAATTCATGCAACAACTTAAGGTTTTAGAGTACATGTTGATAAAAAGAGGGTATCCTGTAGCATTTGTAGATAATATATTGCACGAAGTAGCTTTGAAAAGGGAAAGTGGATACGTTACCCCCCTGTTAGGAAGAGGAAATGGAATGGAACGGGATGATAAATGGCGAAATAAGAATTGTCATAATACATCAGCCATTTTCAGATTCAACAACCAGTTCTACGATACAAAAAACATAATAACACACAACTGGAATATTTTTAGTGTAAATCAGGACCACCTTCAACTAGTGGGTTTATCCCCCAAGATAGTATATAGGAAGGATGTAAGTATAAAAATATGGTAGAGACACATATTAAGGACAATAGAAATATGGCGGTATGTTTAAATGTGGATTTTGCCTACAGTGCAAATACATAATGGAGGGCAAAGGGGTGTTTGTACCTAATTATGGTATTTTTTTTTTACAGAAGAAATTTTCCTGTAGTAGTAAGTCAGTGATTTATTTAGTCTTATGTTCCATGTGCCCTTGTTTTTACATAGGGAAGACTATTAATACACTTTGGACTAGAATATACCAACAATATTACAATATTGGTAAAAAAGAAATAAAAAATGCTTTAGCTGCTCATATTGCTTCCCACAATGGACACAGCTTTAAATTTATTATTGATCAAGCTGTATTAGTGGAAGGGGGAGTCCTCTTAATGATTACTTAGAACTAAAGGAACTCAGATGGCAAATGAGAGTTAATGCCTCTGAGTATTCTGTGCTATTTTTGTTAGCTCTATTCTGAGATTAAAAACAGACTATCTCAAGGATTACTTGTATAAAATTAGACCCTCTTAGTCACAGCCTGCATATCATTGCTGGAGCCTTCCTGTGTCTTGACAGAGTGCTCTTCAAACTATCTGGAGATATACAGAGCTAAGTATATTTTCTGACACTTCAGAGTTGTGTACTGGTTATTGTTGTTTGACTAATTTTATATCATTGCTGGCTGATGTCAGAGTTGTGCACTGTTATTTTTGCTTCACTGTATAGTTTTTCAGATCTCTGCTAAAGGTGTTGGTTTTCCCCTACCCATCCTCCCTTTTGGAGGCTTTTTCAGTTGCCTGCCCCCACTGTAGATTTGATCTGGGACACTCCCCCCAGTCCCATCTCTTTACCACATTCTACCTAATAGACTCATTCTGCACTTGTTTTTAATCATTTTTCACTTAATTGCATTTTTTAAACTATTTGGTCTAACATTGCTACATACTCAAGTATGCTAGCTTGCGCTGCATTTGAATTGCTTTTACTGTTGTTTTAGCTACTTTTCTGTATATAAAAAAAATCTAAGCCTGTTTCCTACCTTTCCTGCAACTAGTGTAGTCCAGATTCAGATTTGCTGTATCCAGGACTGTATGTAAGCTTCTGAGCCCCCCTCAAGCTTTTTGTGTTGGACGGAAGCCGTCAAGCTTATCAGTGGGAGTGGTAAGCATTAGGTAACCTATCTACCACATAAGGAGTGGTTCTGGCCCAGAAATTGTAGTTATTGGCCGTTTGGGCAGTTTTTCCATCTCTCTCAACTTTCTGATTTAAAATCCCACATTTGCACTTGTTTTCCCCCTTTGCTGTAACTAGTTTAGTCCAGATACAGATTCTTAGTTTTAGCACTTGAATTTGCTTATTCTTGATCAGCACTTGTTCAGAACTTGTTGTAAGCACTAAATAACCTACTAATTACTACAGCACTCAACCTTCCTCATTAACTAGAGGAAAACAGTGTTGGTACTTACTTTTCTCTCTTGCTTAGAGAAAAACAGCTCTTGTACTCACTTTCCTCACTTATCTAGAGGAAAATTGTTTTTTTATTCAGGCATGTCCAAGGGTCAGCTCCCAATGTTCTCTCCTGTCCATCTGATGAATCTGGGCATCTTGAAGCAATGTAGAAATTGCCTCATGTACACAGACAACCGTCTCCGCCTACCACTCAACACTACAACCTGTGAGAGATGCCCTTATCTAGCAAAACTGGAGGTAAAACTCTCTCCAGCCAAGACTGAACTTGACAGTCAAGCGGAGAAGGTAAACACTTGCACCACACCACACTCATCACATAGTCTCACTAAATCTACACCACCAAAATCTACACACAGAAACACAAAAACATTCACGGAGGCTCTCAATACTAATCTGCTCAAGCAACAGAGACCTTCAAAGCAGAAATGCAAGCAGTCTCCACCCCCCCAACACAACCCAAATGACACACAGCCTGCAGACTCAGTGTGCCACTCAACCACAGCCAATAAGGCAAAGCAACATACCTAAAACACTACTCATAGGTGACTCTATTGTCAGGCACACTGATGTCCCACTGCCAGGCTAAACAAGGAGAAGGTTACTGTCAGCTGCCTGTCGGGTGCATGGATCCACCACATAACCCACGCACTCAGATCACTCCACAACAAGTACAAATATGACTCCGTCATTGTCCAAGTTGGTGTGAATGACCTGAGATGTACCTCCCTGGACTACATGAAAAGTGACATGGAAGAGCTCTCTGATCTTGTAGCCCAGGCAGAGATGACCCTAGCCCTGAGCAGCATTCTTCCATTACCCAGAATGATGCCACAGTACAAGGACAAAATGATTGACTTCAACAATTGGCTAAGCATCTGGTGTCATTCTAAAGGAATTCAGTATCTGTCTGCCTGGGATGACATGGTCGACAGACCACGATGCTTTGCCAGAGATGGCCTGCACCTGTCACCCCTGGGATTCCAGATACTGGCTAAGGTTCTTGCCGCCCCTATAGTGCCTTTTATAGGCAAGGTTCAAATGAAAAATTCACCACCATAACAGGAACAGGCAAGCAAAAACTGAGGGTGATGCTACTCAATGCTAGAAGTCTAAATCACAAAATGCACTCAATAGAGACACTGCTTAAAATGGAAAACATCAGTATCTGTGCAGTGATTGAGACCTGGTTCAAGGCTCCAGAGAGCACCCCTGCACTATCAGGCTATAACTCATACCACACTTTTCGGCCATGTAACGGAGGTTTGTCCATATTCATTAAGGATATCCACATCTCCAGGCTAGTTGCTCAGCATAATGTAGCCAAGGTTATTCAAGTGCAACTAACTCTGGGCAAAACTGCAATCCAAATTGTAGCTTGCTACAGATCCACCACCATGCCCCAGGATTCACACTCATCTTTTCTTGATGTGCTGGAAAATATTAGGGTTCAACCAAACACCCTAATAATGGCTGATTTCAACTACCACACCATTAACTGGGAAAACTACTCATGTACCAACTCCTTCGCTCAATGCTTTCTGGAATTCATAAACTCCAAAGCCCTGGATCAACTTATCCACACCCCCACCATGGGCAACAATATCCTAGATCTAGTCATTACCAATATGAGTGACCGGTGTTCCACACCTGAAGTCAATGCCTCATTGGTCCGATCTGACCATAAGCTAATTACCCTAGATATCCACATCCTGCCCCCACCCCCCATTAAGAAAACCATGGTAAAAAAATTTCTCCAAAGCCAACTTCATGCTTCTTAAGCCAGAAGTGGTGAACTTCATGACACCCATGTAGATGGACAATACAGTTACGACTACTGAATCCTACACAATTGCACTTTATAAGCACTTACACGCGTGCATGGATCGTGCTATCCTAAACAGAACCAAGATGCTATCCTCCAAAAAAAGGAAGTCATACTGGCGGTCCTCTACCATAAACAAACTGTACAACAGAAGGAAGAAACTGTTGTAAAAGAGAGTAAAATCCCATGAGTGAAGGAGCTCACTGGTCAGCCTCAGTAAGGAACTGCGATCCCTGATAAAATCCTCTAAAGCTAGTTACGAAAACAAAATCACCACTGATTCTAAAGACAACCACAAAGCATTCTATAGCTATGTCAAGAATCTCAATGGCAACATTCAGATCTGCTCGTGTTACAGCACAATGGCACTAAATATACAGACCCAACTGATATTGCCAACATCCTGGCAGATAGGTTCACTGCTAACTTTACTCCTCTCTAACCCCCTAAAGAGCCCATCTCTATACCGAAAGAATGCAAAGTCCCTGTAATCACAGCTGCACAGGTAAAAAACCACACTCTCCAAAGCCAAGAACACAGCATCCATGGGGCCAGACAACATCCCAGGCTGCATTCTACATGAACTACAGAATGAGCTGGCACCCCACCTAAGTACCACGTTTAATCATAGCCTCACCTGAGGCTTTGTGCTTGCTGAATGATGCACAGTGATGGTTATCCCACTCCACAAGGGGGGAGCCACCACTGACCCCGGGAACTACCTCCCCATTAGCCTGACAAGCCTGGTCTGCAAGGCCATGGAACGTATCTTCATGGAACTTATAAACAAAGACATTGGTAATCTCCAAACTCTGGACCCCTCCCAGTTCGGGTTTGTAAAAGGCAGATCATATCTCCTAAACCTGATAAACTTCTTTGAAGCAGTCACCAAAGCCGTAGACGAGGATAAGGTGGTTCACACAGCCTATCTAGATCTTGCCAAGGCTTTTGACACCATCCCCCACTCTGGAATTATAGATAAACTCACTAAACTAGGTATAAATCCCTATGTCACAAGATGGGTAGCCAACTGGCTCACTGACATTACCCACACTGTAAAAGTAGCAGACTCCAAATCTGACTTCAGACCAGTGACAAGTGGAGTATCACAAGGTTCAGTCCTGGGTCCTCTCCTGATTGGTATCTACTTCTCTGAAGTACAGGCTAACACAGAAGGTCTTTGGCTAACAAAGTTCGCAGATGACTGAAAACTAAATGCCATAATCGAAACTCCTAATGATGTGGACATCCTACAAAAGGGCCTCACTGAGACAGATGGCTGGTATCAAAGCCATGGCCTCAAGCTCAATGCCAAAAAGTGCATTGTCATCCCCTTTGGTAAAAACTCTGTACCTATGAACTGCAACATAGGTGGTGGTATACTTAACACCAAAATTGTGATAAGAGACCTTGGGACACAGGTGGACAGTAGTCTCTCCTTTGATAATCACATCGCCACAGTAGTCAGGAAATCCTTCTATGTGGCACACCTCATCACAAAGAGTTTCTCATCCAGAAAAAAAGAGGTCATTGTTCCCCTCTACTCATCACTCATTAGACCCATTATAGAGTAAAATCCTTCTTTTGGTATGTACCTCACAAGACATCTACAACAACTGGAAAGGCCGCAGAAATACCTCACAAAGAGGATTGCTGGCCTCAAACAGATGCCCTATGCAGATGTCTCAAAAAACTCCAGCTTTACTCAGTCACATATCGCCTACTCAGAGTTGATTTCTGCCTAACATACAAAGCTATGTCAAACCCAGAGCTGTTGGACATGGTTCCACTTAAAGAAATCCCAATCCCTCCGAGCTACATGCTCTAGGGACCTAAACCTTGTCACCACAATAAACAGAACATGCCAGAGAGATAGATTCCTGTCCCGGAGACTTCCCATACTCTGGAATAAACAACCTATCTATATCAAACAAAGCTCCACATTAGCACTCTTCAAGAAAAATCTTGGATGATTGTATGGTAAATAGGAAATTCACCCCTGGGATCACTTCTGTGGCTCTGCTCGACAGTGGCACAGGAAAACAATTTTCTTGGGTGGCAAAAGCCAGGGTACCTTTTTGGCTGAGCTTGTATAGGTCACAGGGTCAATAGCTTAGTACCTACCTATGAACCTATGTCATATGTCATTTTTATATATATATATATATATATTTTTTTTTTTGTTAGTAATTTTACGGATTTACAATAGATTATGTAGATGTAACAACAGTATTCACTGGATGGAATGTTTTTATGTGGGGTTGTGTTTTAAAAGTGAATATGGACATATTTATATGTATCTTTTCTTGACAAAGTAAATTATGTCATTAATTGAATGATTTGGTTTTGTATATAAGGGTAGGCTGGGCCATTAGTATAACATTCTGATGAAGTTTCTATTTTTAGATGAAAACGCTTAATTCAACAATTCCTGTGGATTCCTGGTTTGGTTCCTATGGCTTTTTTATCTTATTTCATGTAAATGTAGTGTTTTATATTGTCAATGACACAGGAGTGTTAGGCTTTTAAGATGACCTACATACACCTTCAGGGAAATGCTAGGCACAGTGAGAGGTGAATGGCAATCACATAAAATTGACTTTTCTGCTGTAAATATGTACACATATTTTGTGAGAATTGATTTGAAAGCATTTATAACAAAGTAATTATGTGGTATTCCTTAGTTTGTTCAAAATGTCATTTGTCAGTTGTTTTGGGGGTGGGGTGACAAGTTCCAGCTGTGTATTGCCACAATAAAAGTTGTATTTCAAGAGGTTTGGTCTTGAAATTGTGTAGTCATCCTATTCTTTCTGTGGTAAACAATATACTCCATTAGTTTGTGTGCGAGTGTGATATTGTACAATCACATAACCTTAAATTTTAATAACTGAGCTTTGTGTCTCTATTGGTTAATTTTGAATATATAATATGTGTTAAGCAGGAATTTCATTATGTGATATTTATCTGTTGTATCCTTCGCTGTCTCATGTCCCATAAGACTATGACACCCAAGCATACAAACCATGTAAACTCCTTTTCGGTGCCTCAGAAAATGACATCATAGTCCAAGATAGATCCCTGTCCCGGAGACTTCCCATACTGTGGAACAAACTACCTATCTATATCAAACAAAGCTCCTCATTAGCACTCTTCAAGAATAATCTTGATGAATGGATGGGAAATAGGAAATTCACCCTGGGGATCACTTCTGTGGGTCTGCTTGACAAGGGCACAGGAAAATAATTTTCTTGGGTGGCGAACGCCATGGTACCTTTTTGTCTAGGCTTATATAGGCCCTAGGGCCAATAGCCTAGTACCTACCTATGAACCTATAAACCTATGAATATATTCAGACTCTATAGCAACTTTCCTTTCTGACTTCAGAGAGGACATGGGGATATGGCTGTCAGAAGGCAGATTTGGAACCAGGTAGTCAATGATGTAAATGCCATAGGGGATGCACTAGGACTTATGATCAGGTGTGTCATAGCACCACTGATATCATTCATCAGCCTGGAAGTGGGCAATTGCAGTTGCCAGTGAACAGCTATCTACAGGGGAGGGGCTTCTACAGAGCAAGCACTGACACCAAATAGAGTTCATGTCCACTGTCAGAGATCCAGATATCTCAGTGAAAACTGCACAATAAGATGTGATTGATGTTGCTGCTGATGTTTCTGGGAGGACAAGTATGTCACTGGAGTAGCTGCCAAATAAGCTTACATGTAAATTTCTAAGATTATTTTTATTTTATTTTTTTTTTGCATGAAGTTATTGCTAAACTGATATAGTTAATGACACATTTTTGTTCATTACACATGTACTTTGGGTGGACGTCTCGGCCACATTTCAATTAAAAGTATTCTTTATGGGCATATAGACAAAAATGGAGTATTCACTGTCCCCCTGTGTTATTGCAGTTGTGATGATTGCATCCTTAACCTGCTTCAGATCTTCCAGAACCATCCTCCTTAGCAAGTATGAAGTCATCTGCACACAGTATAGCAAACATTTTTATTTGATTATTGATGATCATTTGTCAGAAATATGCATTTATCCATATGAATGAGTTGGTTGCCATGAGTGTGTGTATTGCTGTGCACTCTGTGATACTGGCATGAGTTTTAGTTTATCATAATATTAAATTTTAGTGTAGGTATTGATTTAGTTCCTGTCTTTGTGGCTTATTATCACAGGTGATCCTGACAGTGGAAATGTCAGACTTTTTCCACCTGATGTCATAGTATCAGCAGACTTTGATGATGATGTTGGCCAAATAGAGGTAGATTCAGGGGGTGTAGAGGTTGAATATGACACTGAGGTTGACATTTAGCCATCCACTGTATTATCATCAGATACACCCAGTAGATCTACCCATACCTATTCCAGTGACCCCTCAGATATTGGATGGGAGGAGGGTCACACACACTTGATCAGGGTAGTGTGGTTAAAGCGGCTTTAGTGCCAGTGGACTCTGGTTGTAGCCAATGTGTGGGCAAGATCGCATGCAGGAGGGTTATTAGCAGTGCTCGGAGGAAGCATGCTGTCGACCCTCCATCTGATCCTGGTTTGTCTTTATGTGCTACTCAATGTATATTTAGGGCCATTGTAGAGGCACAGCACATTCCAATAAGGCCTCTAAGGACATGTTTAGGCTGACATGTGTGACTGGCTCTACTGTGTAGCCATTTCAATTGATCAGATTAATGAAACAATGGAACGGACAGTGTGTGTGAGGGAACATCTGCTGGGAGGGGAATGTCATTCATATAGATGTAGGTCAGCATCAGTGTCTGATGTTAGTCAATGTGGACCTGCCTGATCATGTTCCTGTAATGGCACTACTTCCACTGCTCTATCAGTGATGGAGGAATCCACACCCAGAAGTGGTAGATCATGGGATCATGGTCCTGGGCGCATTCATGATGATAGCTCATCCAGTAGACATCAGTCGCATTCAGGTAATAGCAGTGTTTCTGACCATGGGCATGGATGTATCAGTGCAACAATTGGCAGACCCAATTCTCAGTATCAGGGGCAATTCTGATGAACTGTTACCTCTACTATGCATGTCTCACATCTTTCTGACATACCAGGATGTAAAGCTAAAAGAGAGCGTGGCTGTGCTCTTGCAGACACTCACACATACTTTTCACCTTGAGTGCCTGTAAAGACACACATGCATAACAGTTACATGGGTCATTCATCAGACTTATAGCTCATTCTGTCTCAGTGGCAGTTTGCTACTCTATAAATTTCTGCCTGCCTGCCTGTCTGTCTTATTCACATGCAATCACTACCTTTTGTGTCAGCCTTGGCCTCCTGCCCCACCCAAACTTCACCCTGTGCAAATGATGATAAATGTGCCATATTCTTGATTTTCTCTCTTTTGGATTCATGGATAGATAAGTATTTTGCCTGATGCCAAGGGTCCATAGCTGACTGAGTGCTTAGTGTATATATATATATATATATATATATATATATATATATATATATATATATATATATATATATATATATATATATATATGATTGTGATGCTTTTTTGAAGTTGTACTGCTTTCTTGCATGTTTTTGTAAAGTGTGAATCTTTAATAGAGAACACACCTATTGACATGAATCATTGCTGTCACATATCGATGTCATTGCTATAAAAATCACCCACCTTCTTCTTAAGTTACATTGGTAAGTAACAGTATGCAAAGATATGCCATTATTTGTGTTTTTAGCTATTTATTTTCCTATTCCAGGTTTAACACTTACCTTGATAGTCCAGCAGTTAGAAGAGCATTAATTCGAGGCAGACTCTGTGTGATGCTAGCAGTACACATCCATTGCATGGGTAAGTAAAGACTGAGCATTGTCTGGCATCAATGTTAATGTATGCATTTGCATCAGATGAAGGTTTTACTTCTTTTGGTGGTGAGCGTATTTTCTATTCATTGCCTCTTGGCCAGGGCGAGGGGATATTATGCATGCCTATGTCTACCGACATCTACAAGGCTGGTGGTTCCCTCTCTGACTCCTCCTTGCATATGACTGTGTTGACATTACCAGTGGTGGTTATATGTGTGCTCCTTCACCATGGTGCTCCTGCTGAAGGTGTTTCCTCAGAATAATGTTGTGAAGGATGCATACATACATACAAATATATCAAGCATGGGCATTAATGCCCTTCTAGCCTGCCAATATACCAAAACACTTGTTCCCATAATAAGTATCCAGGTTGTTCTTAAAAATATCTAAACTAGTACTTGTGTTAATGTAATTTGGTGGTCTGTTCCATACATCAGCTACTCTGGCAGAGAACCAATTAGTACACTTCTCATTCCCATAGAATTTCCTACATAGGTTGTCTGATGATTCTCTAGTACTTTTTGATAACCCCAAACATTCCCAGAGGTTGTTGTCACCTAATGCCCTATATACCTGAATAAGATCACCTCTTAGATATTTATAAGAGACACTGTACAAGTTCAGATATTTTAGTCTTTCATAATAACTTTAATTTTCACATCTGTGGATACCCTTGGTATATTTCTGTTGTAGTTTTTCCAGTTTACTTATGTGTGTTTTGTTATACAGTCTCCATATTATTATTCCATACTTAAATTTGGGTCTAATGTAACTAACAAACAATGACTTCATTATTTCTGATTTCCTAGATTTTATAAATCATTTTATACAACTAATAGTTCTATAACTATCATTAACCAATTGGCTGATATGATTAGAAAAACTCATAGCTGAATCTACCCATATACCCAGGTCCTTAAATGAGTCTACAGTTTCAATCACTGTGTGCTGCATTAAATATTCACCTTTCAATTTATGCCTACCAAATCTCATATGCTTAGTTTTTGATGCATTTATAAACGTATTATTCTCCTGTGCCCAAATGGTCAATTTAGTCAAGTTATTTTGCAGACATGCCTTATCTGTAACACATTTAATCAGTTTACCCAATGTCTGGTCATCTGCATATATACTGTAGAACTCCTCAGATGAAAAAGTTAGGTCTGAAACATACAATCTAAACAAGTAAGGACCTAGGACAGAGCCCAGTGGGACATCCTGACCGTAACCAAGGATTTTGCCTGCCCAGTTGCTGTATGATACTTGTCATATCCTGTTTCTAAGCCATGCAGCTATCCATCTTATCAATAGTACATCAATACCTAGTTGTACTAATTTATTGATCAGTGTTATTTTATTTATTTATTTATTGACATTTGTTAACCTGGTTTGTCCAGCTGGACTTGTGGCCCATTTTCAGTGGAGACCCGAGGAGAAAATCTCCAGTAGTACATTTTTTAAATAAGTACAATTTTAAACAATATTGATATAATAGCAGTTATAGCAAAAAGATTTCCATATGTTGGGTTACATGCATAAAGTTAAAGTTGCATTAAAAAGAAGCCTAGTAACAATTTTACATTGATATAGGTCAACAATAACATTTTTTGTTTATATAAAATTATTCAAATGCATAGTAGACACATTGGAGACAGAGGTGTAATGAGGTACTAAATATGGACCTTTTGAGAGTACATAAATGGAAGGAAGACTAGGTGGGGGTCATGGCAAGGGCAGGTCCTGGAATAGAGAAAATAAGATTTTAGTTCATTTTTAAAGTGTGAGGTGTGGGAGATTGAACGTAAGTCAAGGGGAAGTTTGTTCCAAGCATGGGCAAGGGAGTGTTTGTAGTTTGCCTACTGACCTTTTTGGGTGGTAGACATCAAGTAATTGTTGGTTACAAGTATGGAGGGTCTGGGATGGGATGTAAAAGGACACTAAGGAAGATAGAGATGGACAGAAGGAGGTTTTATAAAGAATAGAGTGTAGCATATGAAATTGATAAGATAGCAGAAATTGGGGAAGTGCAAGCCATTGAAGAAAGTTTAAAAAAATGCAGTGGTGTGAGTTGTATGGGGAGTTAGTAATGAATCTGGCTATTTTATGGTAAGTCCGTTGGAGTTTGTTTAGAGTGGAGGCCTGGATATTGGTAAGAACTGGGGTGGCGTATAAGCGGGAGGTAGGAGGAGTGCCTGGCCCAGGGTAAGTCTAGATTCAGGGGTTCGGATTTTTTTGTTCCAATATAGCAGACCTAGTTTCTGGGTTTTTTTTGTTTTTTTTTATACACTGGAGTATGTGTAGGTTAAACTTTAGTTCATCATCGGTAATGACCCCTAGGAGTTTTGTGTGGGTGTCAGGTTGGATAGTTGTATTGTTAGAAGATGTAATAAAAAGGAGGTTTTGTGATGAGACAGAGAACCGGGAAGGAAAAGTAGGAGTTTGGTCTTTTTGGGATTTAGGATCAGTAGGTTGTGAGAGAGCCATTGTTCAGTGAATAGTAGGGCTTGTTGGGTCAGAGAGTGTAGTTCAGGAATGTTATTTGAGATGGATATAAGTGTAGAGTCATCGGCATACTGAATAAAGGAGGATTTTTTGCATGAGGTGTAAAGATCATTGGTGAAGATGTTAAACAAAAGGGGTCCCAAGATAGAGCCTTAGGGAACACCAGTGGAGATGGGAAGGAAAGGTGAGGAGGATGAAAGCCATTTGACAGACTGTTCCTGACCAGATAGGTAACTATTAAATCAGGCATGTGCAGAGGGGGATAGGTGGAGATTTGTGAGTTTGGATAGTAGTAGAGGATGAGAGACAGTATTGAAGGCTTTAGAGAGATCTAGGAAGAGACAGGAAATTAGTTTATTGTTGTCTAGCGCCTCTGCAATGATATGAGTGAAGGAGAGGAGGGCAGTGGTGGTGCTGTGGTGAGGACCAAATCCATGTTGGGTAGGGGTAAGTAAGTGTTGCATGAGGAGGTGATTGAGAAGCTGCAAGTGAATACATTTGTCTAATATCTTGGAGAGGGGGGACAGAATGGCAATGAGTCAGTGGTTTGAGGGGTCAGTGGAGTTTACACCTTTATGAAAAGGGATAGTAAAGAAAGAAAGATTTCCAAAGGGTGTGGGCAGTTGATTCCAGATTAGATTGATTAATTAGTATAGATATAGGATAGGCAATTGAGTCAGCAGCAAGTTTGAAGAATGTAGGAGATAGATTGTCAGTGCAAGGAGAGCAATGTTTTAGCTTGAGTTGTAGACATTTGATGTAAGTAATGGGAACTGGCTCAAATGAAAACAAAGTTGTGTTAGTGGGACTTGGACGGGTGGGCGTCAAAGTAGAGTTTGGCTTAGAGGCTACCAGATTTTGGATGGAAGAGATAAAATGTTTATTCAGGAGGGTAGCTGTTTCCTGAGTGAAAGAGTTAGAGTATGGGGAGGAATTAGAGGGCTTTCCAGGATAGAGGTTGTTATTGAGAGTTGACCAAAATTTTCAAAGATTGGATTTGTTGTTAAGCTGAGCAGAGCTATAGTATAACTTTTTGTCATTAGTTGTATGTTTTTTGCAAGGTTCCTCAGTTGCCTGTATTTTTGAAGAAGAGGTGGTTGTTTAGTTTTAGTCCAGGTTTTCCAAGCACTATCTCTTTGTTTCATAAGGGACCTAGTCTCCTTGGAGAGCCAGGTACCATGATTTGATTTTACTCTGATCTTCCTAGAGGGAGCTAAGGAGTTTAGAGTACTCATGAAAATGCTATTGAAATTGCTTACAGCATCGTTTAGGGGGAGGTGTTTTAGGATGGACCAATCTATCAAAAAGACGAACCAGTGACCCAAAAGTCTCAATACCACAAACACTTTATTGTAATCCTCTCTTTAAGTGCGATAAATCCACATACACTTTTAGTTGCAACACGTAACGCTAACTTCTTCAGAAGACAAAACATGTGTTTAATTATACAACCTACTTATATAGTAATCTTGTATTAAATCATCAACAATTAATCAATCAGTTAAATTATTTAATTTATATAAAATAAAATGAAATAAAATAATATAATTAATTTACTAGAATCGGACCCCCATAACTTAAACCTATAAGTATAGCAAAGTTAATACATAAATATATCATACTTTAAATGTTACTACCATTAACTCATTATAGCATTTTAACCTACAAGATTGTAAACCTATACAGGAACGACACTTACACTATTACCTTAAAATACCATAAGTTCACATTACTTGTTTAATAATCATATTTTTTAAAAAATATATATATATATATATATATATATATATATATATATATATATAACCTAACCATATAATTGAATTTACTAAAGAATATTATTTAATTCATAAAACGTAAAAATGTTGTTAAAAATATATACTTTAAACCTTGTATATCAATTCATTATACTATAAATATTTAATGCTTTTAATAAATATTTATAAATAGCATAATTATAAATATTTATATATAAATATAACCATACAAAAAATAATAACTGTTTAATACTTATTTAAAAACATCTAAAAACATTATAGGGTTATATGTATATATATATATATATATATATATATATATATATATATATATATATATATATATATATATATATACAAAAAATGAGTAAATGTAGGTAAATATAATTGAGTATCAACAATTGGAATGTACTAAAAAAACAACAACTGTGTGTAAATAATGTAACACATATATTAAAACTGAATAACTAGCAAATTCTTATCTACAATGTTATAATTCGAACAGGACACTAATTACCTCTCCAAATTCTTAAGCCTTAAAATACATTTGATAGAGGTCATTTCATTAATACCAGGAAACTGATTGGCATTCATTTGCAATTGCCATATAAGCTCTTTTCTCTCCAATTTTAAGGGCTCATAACCTCCCCTAGGGTCATCAGGTACCTGGTCAATTGCTTTAAATTTAAAGAAATGACCCTCATTTGCATGGCAATGCCTGGCAAGTGCATTTTCTAACTTCACCTTATTAATGCTGTACATATGTTCATAAATCCTTTCGTGTAACTTTCTATCAGTTTTACCAATATAGAAGGCTGCACACTTTACACATTTAGCCATATACACTAATTGCCGGCTACTACAATTAAATCTATTCTTAATTCTGTAAATATAATTCCTTATTGTAAACGTGCAGCCTTCTTCAACAAACTTACAATAGTTACACATATTACATTTAAACATTCCAGCATTTACTGGTAAATTGCAGTTCTTAATTTGCAAAATGTCTTTGAAATTCAACTATCTTTTATAAATTACCCTTGGTTTATCAGGCAATAGACATCTTAAATTGCTGTCCATGGCTAATAAATGCCAATTTTTAAGTAAAATATTTTTGATATCTTGAGCATCTAAATTAAAACAGGTAATGAAACTACATAGGTACGGTAACCTAATTTGACTTGGGTGATTACTTTCTACCACTGACCCCCCCTAAAAGGGGAATGTATATATGTCCCCATCTTTTATTCTTAACCTCCATGGCAATTTTGCGAATAAATTCATTAGGGTACCCTCTCTGCAGGAAAAATCTTTCCAATAAATTACATTCTTCAAGAAAATCAGTGTCTCTTGTTATCATCCTAGCCGCCCTAACCAATTGGCCTTTAATGACCGCTTTTTTCTGATGGGTAGGGTGGCTACTTGAAAAATGTAAAAACATGTTCGAATATGTCTCCTTCCTATAAATAGTAGACATATACCTTTTATTTGCATAATCTTTTTTCAAGTTGACATCCAAGTAGTTAATAGAATCTTTACTAAATTTAAATGTGAATTCTAAAAAGTCGGTGCTATTATTAAAAACTGCCATCATTTGATCAATCCCATCCTGTATATCTTCATACAACATAAAAATATCATCGAGGAACCGAGTGTAAAATATTACTTTATCTTTGATTCTTTCATTTTCCTGTACAGTGTTCCTCTCCCAAAATGCCATCACAAGATTAGCGATACTGGCACCGCACAGGGACCCCATTGCCACCCCAATCCTCTGGTGAAAGATTTCTTTATTAAATAGTATAAAATTATATGAAAGAACTGTATCTATAAGTTCACTCACTAACTGGATTTCACTAAGGGGCGCTCCTAGGAGCCTCAACATGTCAGTAACCCATTCTATCACTTTATCATGTGGAATACATGAATAAAGGTCCTTAACGTCGACAGTAATAAAAAATCCATTAGTAGAAAACTGTAAGCCATCAATAGACTTAAGAAAAGACCATGAATCTTTAGAAATCTGTCTTTCCATTTTAATATATTTCTGCAAGATTTTATCTATCACTTTTGAACAAGTATAAGTCATACTATTTCTACCGTCCACTAAAGGCCTCATAGGTGGATTATGTAAATCTTTGTGGACCTTTGGGATCCCGAACAATACTGGTATTTTAACACTTGGTTGCTGGAGGTAGTTGTACATATCATTATTAATCCTACCTTCAATGTATAATTCTTCATACAGAGATCTAATTCTACTATGTGCCAAATTCATTTCATTCTGTGATGATTTTGAGTAGGTGTCACTGTCCAAAATTAATGTCATTTTTTCAACATAATCACTGTTAAACATTATAGCTAGCCCTCCACCTTTATCCGGCTTCATTACACGTATAGGGGCTTGTTTTAATAAGTTTATTAATTCCTTTTCTTCTCTTGTCATATTATACTTATATCTATTTTTTACATCCTTTAAATTCCACAAATCCATTTCCATGATTCTTTCAAATAATACCAATGAAGGATGAAGAGGAGGGTTATAAACACTAGAGACAAAAAAGTCGGACTTCTCACTAAAATCGCCCCCCATCATAAACAACAAATTGAGTTTTCTAATAAACAATTTCAAGTCGATTAAAGTGTGGGCTATATTAAAAGTAGTTGATGGCACAAAAGTATAACCCCTACTCAACAATTCCGCCGTGTCATTGCAGATAGAAAGACTAGTGTAATTAAAGATCTTAAAATCAGCTTTAGAATTAGTAACAACAGTACATTTAGAATAGTCATTTAATGGACACATTGGTAGCGACACATCAGCTACCACCTCTTCCTCCTGTTCCTCGTAACTCTCTTGTTCTGTGGTGTCAAACTCGAGGCTTGCCCTTGAAAATTTTGATTCCCCACGTTTTTCAATTTGTTTAGTGTTCCATTATTCCTATTTAGGTTATCAGTAGCTCTCGAATTAGCTTGGGGATTACAGTTCGAATGTTGCACCAACCTCTCACTTCTCCTAACATTGTTATCAGCATTTGGTGTTGATTCAAACTGGGGGGTCACCCCAGTTTCAATTTGCTGCACATTAGATCCACCTTCCATTTCGCATTGTCGCTCAGAGAACTGTACATTATTAAAATTACAATTACTAGGAGTTGCTCTAAGTGGTTGAGGGGGGTGGGGGTAAGCTTTACCCTCACCATAGTCTTTCAGATCTCTATTTATCTTCTTATTTTTGTGACATTCATTTTGGATAGATGATCATCGATACTTATGAAACACCTATCATATTCAAATTGATATCTTACAAAATTAATGTCTATCTATGCCGTGGAAAATGGAGTTAAATTGGGATGAATTGAAAGTCGATAGTTTTCGACAGTCTTTGATAAGGTGGGGTTTAGGAATATGGGACTAGTGTCTTAAGATGGTGATAGGGAGATGATCACTGAGGGAGTCAAGTAAGGTGATGGGATTGTGGTATTGGTGGGGGGAATTGGTAAGGATCCAGTCTATGATGAAGCTGGAGGTGGAATTTTTATGGAAGCGAGTGGGAGATGTTATAAGTTGGGGGAAGCCGTGTAGGTGGATATTGAGTTGGGGGGAGTCAGTTGTGAGTTTGGCTCAATCAATGTTGACATCACCAAGGATGTGTCTTATATGGTACGTTGTGGGAGAACCAGGATAGGATGTTTTCAAGAATGGGCAGATTGCTACCAGGAGGAAGGAAGATAGAGGCAATTGCAAGTTTTTTGTGGAGATTCAGATGACAGTTAAGGATGATGATTTCATCTGGGAGGAAGTCAGGAATTGGGGAAGGGAAAGGTGAGATGTTTGAGTAGAGGATTACCACACCACCCCTTTTTTTTACAGGTCTATCAGATCAGAAGATATTATAACCTGGTGGGAGTATTTCAATATTTGATATTTGTGGCATGAGCCAGGTTTCAGATAGGGAGAGGATGTGAGGGGTATTGAGAGCTATCCATGAGTGCAGCTCAGTAACTTTATTTGCTAGACTCTAAATATTCAATGAGTAAATAATTAAATATTTGGATGGAGATGATTGTTGTGACTGAGGTTGGTGACTGTTAGAGGAGTAAGATGGGGGCAGTGTAGAGGTAGTTTTGGGGAGAGTGAGGGTGGGGAGAGAAGAAGAGAGACCAGGGCTGGGATGGATATCTCCAGAACAAAGTAGGTTTTTAGTGAGGAGAGAGTATGTGGTAGATGCTAGATGGAGTTTTTATAGTTTTGACTTAGCTTTGTGGGAAGGTTTAAAAACCTGTATCAACAGTAAATAGCAGTACCTGTACTATCATTAGGACACCCAGGACCATGACCCAATGGCCTTCCATGTCTGGGTGTGTACAGCTCAATGACTGATGAAGCAGTGGAAGTACTGCCACTATGGGAGCATGATCAGGCATGGCCATGTTGGTTAACAGTAGATGATGTGGCTGATGTACATCCACATGGATGTCATCCGCCTTCCAGCAGACATTCCATCACATACACCACCTGTTCCAACATGTCATTCATCCAATCCATTGAATTGGCAACACGGATTAAGCAGTCAAGCATTTCAGCCTGTGCCACATCTACAACCCTAAACATTTCTCTGGAGGACCTATGGGGAAAATGCCTGTGCCTCCTTGATGGCCCTAAACATATGTTGACTGGCATGGGAAGAGACACCTGGATCAGGTGGAGGATGGACAGCAGGCCACCTCTGAGTACTCCTAACAGCCCTGCTACATAGCACCTCACCCACACTTTGGCTATGGCCAGAGCCAACAGGCACTGAAACTGCAGTAACCACAGTTCCCTGATCGATTGTCTCACCCTCCACCTGTCCAATTTCTATGGAGTCACTGGAATGGGTAGGCATAGGCCTACTGGCTGTATCTGATGGAATTACTGGGGATGGCTGTATATAAACCTTAGTGTCAGATTCAACCTCAGCACCCCAGACTGTGACTCTGTTTGGCTACCATCATCATCAGAGTCTGCTGATACTCTGACATCAGGTGGTAGATGTCCAACACTTCCACTGTCAAGAACACCTGTGATAATAAGCAACAAACACAGCAAAAATTAATACATACACTACTATAATCCAGTATATGTTAACAATCTAACAGTGGTGCCACTATTACAGACAGTACAGCAATACACAGAACAGTCCTGACACCATCATCAACTAACTATTTCTTTGAACTGCTCATCAGTACTGACATAAAATTGTTTGGCTAACCATGTGCAGATGATAGGCTTCTCCCTATGCTGGATGGTCCTGGAAGAAGTTAATTCAAAGTTAAGGACAACATCATCACAATTAAAAGTAACACATGTGGGAGGAAAACATATTGCCCTTTATATGTCCATTAACTATACATTCTACAAGAACTTGGATGACAAGTCTAGCCTAAGCCTCATACGTAAACAATCAGAATGTGTTGTTAACCATAGCAATCTACAACCCCCAAACAAATTTCTTGTTAAACAGACCTAACGTATTAATGTAAATATTTTATTATACAAGAGTATTTAACAACAGAGATACATTAGCCTATCTGGTAGTTCCTCCTGGGACATACTTGCTGTCCCTGAAACAGTAGTACCAATGTCAAAGACATGCTGCTTTGCACTTTCATGGGAACTGTCTAGATCCCTGACAAGGACAGGAACACTTCATTTGCTGTTAGTGCTGGCACTGTGGCAGACCCCCTGATACCCATCTGATCATGGACCATTGCAGCTGCTCTCCTCAATGCAGATTAGATCATGTCAGTGGCCCTGTGGCATACCTGATCATATGTCCTGCTGTGGCCACCTACTGCATTCACATCTGCAACTATCTGTTGCCAAATTTGTATTCTGCCTGACATATCTCCACATCCCCTTTCAAGCAGAAAGGCACCATATCACCTAAGAGCTTCCACAATTACTTGATTCTCTGGGTCAATGATGGGTGGTTTTCAGGGATTGAGATGCCTGGGTGCTATAGCCCTAGGTGTCCTAAAATACAGTAGAACGATAATGCACATAAGTATCACATAACTAAAAAAGTACCTGTTCCCAGATAAAATAAACTCATTGAAGAATTCACTTACTCACTGGAGAAACATAAAACAGTCTAGACATTTGAAATATGAACAACGGGAACTGTGTGGCTGTAAGATATTACATTCACGCACAAAGCAAGGCTGGATGCAAAACAAGGGTGAGTTACAGTAGCATCATATCCTTGTTTGTGCCAAAACAGAAATGCAGCTTTTCTCACCCACCCCCAAAAGAACAGGCAAATGACACATTTTGCTAACAAACCATCAGTGAAATGCTAAAAGTGCTATCAAATGAACTGTCCCTGAAGCATGTCTACAGACTTAATACATAACATTCCATTTTAAGCTATTGCCAATCATGTATACCTGTGAAATGTCCTGACAAATATGCCCATGCCATCAGTACACATCTAAGTAATGCATACAGTTAACAGTAGCATTTGCTAATTAATATATTTATATAAATATGAAAGATATTTTCCTTAAATGGCATTTCATCAACTGCAGAATATAATGCTAGCATACGTGCTCAAGTTCAGTAGTCTTCTGTGTAGATATATTCCAAAATAATAGCTTCTTCTGTGTTCTCCATATAAACAAGTCTCCTCACCTTCAGGTTCCCTAACTACATGGTTATCTTTTTATGGTGTAGATTCAGGGCTGTTAGCATGGTGAAGATGCAAATGAGGTGTGAAGTTGTTAGAACTACTGAATTCCAAACTTTTAGTCTGTGTTGCAGATGTTAACATAGTGTAGGCACTCCCTCTGCTAATGGATTGCAACTTTGAATGTCTACCAGTAGAGAGAGGAAAACACAACAGCAATGCTAACTCCCTACCTCCAGTGGGTGTGTCAGGTTAGACTTACAAAGTGTATATAAGTAATATTATCAAGTTTGGAAATGTATGCAAGCAGCACACAATTCACAGGTTCTGTTCATTATATCCAACCTCCCCTTCATGTGTTGATAACTGTATATTATTGTCATTCAATATCCTCACACATTTTAAGGACAAGGATACAGAATGCCTTACAGACTGCATGCCTCAAATTACTGGTCAGATAAAGGATGAGCAACACACACAAAGAGGTAAGACAGAGATGCAGTTTTGCAATTCATAGTCATAAATGGCTGTGTGAACACTCAGTGCACTACATCCAAAATGTATACATGTACAAATAACTGTTATATGGTTTCTTAGTACTGTGGATGATGTTGCAGTTTGTTGTATATAGAATGATTTCAGTTGCCTGCTGCAAAGCTGTTTGTGTGGCAAAGAGGGATAAAGCACCCTTACTGTGTTCTGAAGGCTCAATGGAGTAAGAGTTCAAACCCAGACCTATGTATGAATCCTTCATGTGTACTAGCAAATGTTTTGTAGTGTTTATATCATAGATTGTTTTTAATCATTTCAACTACATTTCCCTTTTATTTATTGTTTTGCCATTGTGTGGTATGCATCTCAGAGTAAACAAGAGAAACAGAGAAAATGAATGTCAGGTTTGGTTGTGCTTATTTCATTTTACTGTTGTGATGGTGCAATTTATAGCAATGAACTGTAAAACCAGCAAGTGCTATTTCAACAGTCTTGTGGCAACAGGTGTAAGTGTAGAACTGCCATGCACATGGTCCAGGGTTCTACTACAGGACATTCCAGACAATTGTACTGCTTTTCCAGTTCACATTATATTCACTGTCACTTATAACACTTTAGATAGTAGAGCTGATATGAATTATATGTATGAGGTTAAGAATCCCTTAGTGTGTTTTCAGATGTATGACTGAGGATATGCTGTCTACTATATTTCTATAAGTATAATTCTGCTATCTGGACTTGCATGGCCTTCAATAAGACACATACATAAATTGATCTATATACAAGAACTTTGTCAAGTTACACACACATATATGTGTAACACCTCAAACTGTCGGCTTTATTCATGAATGATCCCTGATGATGCCTCAGCAGCACATCTTTTGTGACAAAGATGAAAAATCAATGCTGTGGAAGAAAATATTTTGTCCCTTGTGCCTATTTTTAAATCCTGTACTTTAAAAATCAATGTTATAATTGTATAAAACCAAAAGAAGTGTGTCAGGTAATGATATTTATGCCCCTAATGCATGTCACTTAAGAGTTACCTTCCACTTTTCAATACATATTTCCAAGCTACATCACCAGACACCCCTCAAATTAAGGTCAATTGTCAGATTTGCCTTCCTATTTGAAACATTTATGTCATTCCTGCTTGGCACTGCTGCACTCCACTTAACATTTCTCATGCGGTTGGCATCATTGCTCGGGTTTGCACACTACCAGTAAATGTGATAACTGGAATTGTCAGGAAAGCTTCATTTTCCATTGCTCTAGGTTGGGTGTTAGACATGGCTGGAGATAGTCGGGAAGCTACCAAGTGTAGGGTGCAGAGGAGGGGTATCCAGTTGTCCAGGATATTTATTGGACTCCTGGTAAAGTGCTACAACAAAAGGCTTCTGCAGGGGGACTATTCTGTCTCCCAGTACAATGCTGAGGCATTGAACAATTTAGTTCAGACTGTTTCCAGTGCTACTGACATCCTGCACACTGGAGAACAGTGTAGGCATCATTTTAATGACCTACATAGGTGGGATAACCTCAACTGTTGGTTGAATGAATTTGAGACTGCAGACATCCCACAGCTGTGTAAGTAGGATAATAGGAATTTGTAATACTTAGAAAACTAAATGTAGGAAAGACTGGTATGCATAATGCTTTTCTGTTCATTTCTGTTAGTTCCCCAGCTAATGTCAACATAGAGTTTAACAGACAGGCTCATGCTGCTCGATCAGAGAGACTGAAGGAAGCAAATGATATGTATGCAGCACAAGAAAAGTATTATTGTAGCTTTAAAAGTTAGAGATATATTTTGGATTTTTTATACAGTTGTAGCAAATTGAGCATGCATATCCTAACTATAACAGCAAATATGCATGAATTAGTCTGTAGCACAAACCAAATTTAAGAGTCAAATATAAGACTGTAGTCAGAGGTTCTGGGCTCAAATACCATGAGTAACAAATATACAATACTACATTTATTTAACAATATGTACACTAAATTAAACACTATACAAGTAGCATAAATGCCTTGCTATTAACTGTAATCTTTATAATTGGAACATATTTGTTAGGATGTATACTTAAATGTAATACTTCAGATAAAATAGTTGTATACTTGTGTTAATGCATTGTGTGTCACATGAATGATACTAATTTCATTTCCTTTTTTCTCTCACCCCAACATTTATCTCTCCTTTTTTTTATTTTATATCATGTGTCATCAAAATGTCTCCATGTCTTCTATCTGTAACAAGTCACTAAATGCAAGGTAGCTCAGCCCCAGTGGACTAGCCTACCCCACTCCACTGGCTCCAGCACCAGTGCTCAGCATTTTTGAGAGACAATCTGGCAGCACTACCTCTGCTACCCCTGCACTACCTGTTCCCTCACTTAGTACTTCCCCTGAAGCTGGTGCTGTGGTACCCTCTGTGAGCCATCGCAGTGGTAATGATTTCATCACCTGCGGGAAGATGCCAAGGTTCATGTGTAGGGTTGTGCACTGCACCATTGATGTATGCATACACCAGATGGACAGGTGTGCTCCCTGATGGTCCATAGGAAAAGACATCAAGCACTCCAGCCACTAACAGAGTAAGAAAACAGTGATGATAGTTCAGTGGGTGAGGACTCGATTCTCACTTTCTCCATATTTGATGGGCATGAGCCTGATTTGTCCCATCCCTCATTTTAATCATGGTGTCCCCCAAACTTTTGTGTCCCACACCATCCCTCTCTTTTGTCTTGGTTGCCTTGTTTGCATTGGATTTCTCACCAACCCTACTTACCTGGCCCAGAAATACCTATGTCTCTTACCCAGTATTCCTCTTTTACTGAATTAAAAAAGAAAAATGGGTGCCTGCCCCCCCCCAAAAAAAAAAAAAATATATATATATATATATATATATATATATATATATATATATATATTGTACCATGCATAGCTCTCTATTGTAGGTGTCTTCTTGACACACATAATTTGGCCCAATTGCTAGACAACATGATTATGTTGTTGTCACCCCTCTCTTTGGAGGTGACAGTCCAAATTCAGCTAATATTCTGCACATGTTATCAGTTTTTACTGTTGAAGAAATGGATAGATATGGTTCTTACCTCCCTCCCTCCTACACATTCCTGTATTGCTTCCCCTTTGTTCTTCCCCTACTTGCGCCACACTCCATTCACCACTTTCCTATCTACCCCTTTTCAACACCTATATTTTGGTCAAAAAATAGAATCACTCACAACACACATAAGTAGCAGAAAAAAGCAATGATTGCCTTCACTTTTTGGTCTTTATGTTTGAGTGGAGTTTGACATCATGCACCAATGCCTAGCAATGGTGAGTGGCTCTGCTATGCTGCAGTTACCTCCACACAATGCTGCTTAACTCTGCTAAGCTACATCAACACACAATAACACATACTGCATGTATTATAAAGAATAATGTCATTGCATTATCACTGTTTATTAAAAGTATTGGATACACCTGGATTCTAAGTCATTATCATCTGGGCTCAAAAAGAAATGGATCAATGCATTTACACCTGCTGTCACAGAGTCGGCTAAACAGCAGGTGTGTTTCATGCACTCAGTACTTTAAAACTCTCAGAATTTTAGCAATGTGGCTCATGTCTGCACACTGCTTAACTACAGGCAAACAGGGAAACTTATGGAAATGTGTATCTTGCAGGCACAGACACTGTGCCATCCATCACACAAACCTGCTGCTCACTGCTGCATTATGCAAAGCCAAGTTTAGAATGTATTAGTGTTGTTTACTTTCCATTTTACTATTTATGCCATGAAGCTACATGTGGAAACTTAACAATACAATCATGTGTTGCTTTCCCCCATGCACTGCGACTTTAGTATCTGCAGTACGTCTTCACAAATAGATCACCCACACTACATAAATTAATATCTAAAGTGTGATATGCAATGGATGTCAATTTGGTAAGATGTAGAACTAGAACTATCTTCACAGATGAACATGCCTACACATCCATCAACTGACCCTAGGAACTATTGACCCATAGGCCTAACCAGCCTTATCTACAAGGCTATGGAAAGATTAATCATGGACCTTATCCACAGGAGATTAGTGACCTTCAACACGCTTGACCCAACCCATATTGGTTTTGCCAAGGGTAGATCTTGCTTATTAAACCTAGTGTACTTCTTTGATAGCGTCACCAAAGCCCTGGATAAGGGAAAACAGGACATACCACCTATTTTAATTTAGCCAAGTCATTTGACCCAATCCCCCATCGGGTATCATAGAGAAACTCTCCTATCTGGGGATTAATCCATACATTACTAGATGGTTGGACAACTGGCTCACCAACAAAATGCACACTGTCAAAGTGGGCGAGTCCACCTCCACCAGTAGACAAGTTACCAGTGGAGTACCACAAAGATCTGTGCTGGGCCCTCTACTGTTTGGAAAGTATTTCTCTGAAGTCCAGGCAAAGGTAGATGGCATGTGGGTTACCAAGTTTGTGGATGACTGTCAATTAGGTGCAATCATATAAATTCCCCCAATGATGTTTACATATTACAGAAAGGCCTGACACAGACAAATGATTTATGTCAAACTCATGAACTGAAACTTGATGCAAGAAAATGCCTCAGTGTCCCCTTTGGCAAAAAAAGTAGTCCTGCTAACTATGTTATGCGTAGCACCCTTCTAAGTTCAAACTCAGTGTTGTGAGACTTGAGAACACAGGTTAATAGCAATCTAAACTTCAGTCACTATGTGTCCATAGTGGTAAGAGACACATTCCACATTGCCCATCTCATAACTAAAGACATTGCATCCAAGACCAGGGAGGTCATAGCTCTGCTGTATTCAACCGTTATCAGACCACTAATTGAGTACAATGCTCCCTTCTCTATGTACCTCACCACAAACATTGCAGCAACTGGAGATACCACAGAGGTTTCTGATCAAGGTAATCCAGGGACCCCAAAACATGACATACATGAAAAGACTGAAAGTCCTGTCACTGTACTCGGTATCATACAGGCTGCTGAGAGACGACCTGGGCCTAACGTACAGAGCAGTCTCAGACTCTGCCTTAATGTAAATACTGGACATCAACAAATCAAATGGAACAATAATAATTTGCTCTAGGGATCTCAACCTAACCTGTGACATAAACAGAACATGCTGGAGAGACAGATATATCTCCCAGTGATTACCACTACTCTGTATTAGGCTCCCACTGCATGTGAAGCAATGCTCCTCAATGACCCTATTCAACACAAATTTGAAAACTGAATGGGTGAGTATAAATTCACCTGAGGGGTGGCACCTATGTCCTTAAAGGACAGGGGCAGTCAGTGCTGATCACAAAATCATTCTGCTAACAATGAACATTTAACTATGCTCAATAAGGATACTTGGGTTTTTACACCACTAGGCTTGTAAAGGCCCAGTGTCCATTAGCCTAGTAACCTACTAGGAACCTATGAAGCTATGAGCCTATGCAGACCTCCAATCGTCTTCTCTCTGACATCCATTGCTGATGTCCTACACTATAATTTGTCCTGCAGAGTTTTAAAAATCAAATGTGTGCCATGGCACTTGTGTAAATTACTGAGTTCTGCAGTCTGTGCACTTAAATAGGTAGGGTTTCTGTTTTCACTGCTGCCAACTGTGTTAGATGTGTGTGTGTGTGTGTGTGTGTGTGTGTGTGTGTGTGTGTGTGTGTGTGTGTGTGTGTGTGTGTGTGTGTCTAGCCAGAGAAGCAGAATTGCATATCACACAGTTACCACTTTAATCCCATGGATTGGAAGTATTTTGATACTTGTACATGCCTGCACATCCTTCCATGCAGGCCTTACAGCATCTTCTCTCCTAGATCCAGTGCTGATGTAATGCACTATAAGTTACACTGCAGCCTTGTAAAAGTCAGACTTGTGCTATGGCGCTGGTATAAATTACTGAGTTCAGGAGTCTGTGTACTTAGGTAGGGATTCTGTTCTCACTGCAATCAACTGTGTGTGTGTGTGTGTGTGTGTGTGTGTGTGTGTGTGTGTGTGTGTGTGTGTGTGTGTGTGTTTAGGCAGAAGTGTATATCTTACACTTGTATGAATGTTGGAGAGTGCTAAAAATAATTTGAACTTTACTAAACAGGATGCCTTCACTAAAAATGTGGTGCATGTAGACAATGTTTTGCTATATATGAGAATAAGGGATGTAAATTGAATGATATCAATAGGACTTATATTAAGTTTAAGACTTGACTTTGATCCAACCTCAGTTTGGCTTGTCAAAAGGCAGATCCTGCCTCTTAAACTAAGGGAACTGTTATAGCACCAATATAGTATATCTTGCTAAATGTATGTCATGTACAGCCTTCTATATTGGGAAAACTGAAAGGCAGTTTAGGAAGCAGATTTATGAACATCTGTATAGGATTAAGGCCCATACCAACAATGCCTTATACAGACATATAAAAGAGTATGGTGACACGCATGTTTTCAGATTCACCATAATTGATCAGGTATTTAGTACACCACGGGGTGGTAATTTCAAAGCCCTTTTAGGAAAAAGAGAAAGTATGTGGCAGATGAGAACTAATTCTACCAAGTTCCCTGGTATTAATGATTTTATTTCTATCAAACCATTATTGCAGTTATTATTATAAGACAAATGTCTTTTATTTTTGATTGTATCTGATATGAAACCAATATATATAATTTTTAAGAACATGAGTTGTTAGTAACATATTAAGTGTCAGTATTCCACACTTTTTATTCATTAATTATATATTTATTAGTTATTTATTTGGTTTCATTCCCCTTCTTTGCTATATTGTGCAGTGTGTATTTTGTGTAGTTTTATTTTAAGTATTCACTAGGCAGAGTTGTCCTTATTGTAAATATATTTATGTTATCATTTTCACAGCATTTATATATATGTACATATTTTTATAAATATTTTATAGTAGTAGAATTAACAAATATTGTTTATTATTGTTTTTTATTTGTTCTTTCTAAGTCTTCTTACTTGATGAGTTTACTTTTCTGAGCACATATACCTGATGGGTATTGATTTTATGGAGAAAAATGAATTTTATTGTGAATTTTATATGTTATTTGCACTGGCACTTTAAATGGAAATGGAAGTGGCTGTTAATACTATTAATGAATTTGGCGCCAAAAAGTTTTTAAATACGTATAATATGTTGATGTAAGTGGTCTGAAGAAGTCTGCAATTGCAGATGAAAGCACTTACCACGTTGTTCAGTGTATTATCATTAAACAGTTTTTATTCCTTGGTCCGAGTCCTGTTCACCCTTGACTGACATCCTAGCAGAGACGGATTATAGTCTCACAGCTTTGTTTCTGGTGTTGTTTCATGTGTGTGTTTAGATTTGGTTTATATCTTACACTTACCACTCCAATCCCATGAGTTGATAGTATTTTGATAGTTGCGCATGCCTACTCATCCATTTTATGCAGGCCGCCCAACATCTTCTCTCCAACATGCACTGCTGATGTCGTCCACTATGAATTGGCCTGCAGCCTTGTAAAGTCAAGCTTGTGCTGTGGAAATCTGTAGTCTATGTACTTAGATAGGTAGTGGTTCTATTCTCACTGCACTTGACTGGGGTGTCTGTGTGGGCACTTGCTTAACATTACAGAGAGCCTTTTACACCAGCATGTGGAACACTGTTATTGCTATGTTGTCCTCACCAGACACTGCTGATGTCATGAGCTGTAAAGTGCTCTCTGAAAGAGTGCAGGTGAGACTTGAGCTGTGGAGCTTACCTTAAATACAGAGTTCTGTAGTCTGTGTAATTAGATATGTAGGGGTTCTATTCTCACTGCAGGCAACTGGTGTGTATATGTGTGCACTTGTTTGATATTACAGAGAACTTTTTACACAACCAAGTGGGACACTGCTATTACCATTTTCTCCTCACCATATACTACTGATGTCATCAGCTATATCTGATTTGTGGATTTGCACTATTCCAACTAGGGCAGGGTTGAAGACTCACCTGTAGGCCAGGCAGAAGTCATCTCATCCTATACATTACAGATTACAGTGGCATGGCTTTCGGTATGTCCACATACATCATGGCATGTTTTGTAGGCCCTGTGTCTTTTTGGTGAGAAAGCCCTGTGGTCTATTCAGCTGCTGCATGTATCTGCTGTGGTACATGATGCAAAAGAGAGCATTATAGTCTATATTAGTGTTTTGATGAGGTCTGAGTACACTGCTGTAATATAATCCTCAGATATGAATATGATGACGTGGCGTATGATGTGCACAACATAAGCTTTCAATACCAGTGTGGACACTTGGTGGTTGAATTTGAGATTGCTATGCACATGTTCCCACTGCTTTCATCAATCGGTTTCAGCATAATGGGACTGTTGTCAATGCTGTAACTAGCAGTGAATTACAGTTTGCATAAAGACAAAATAAAGATAGATTTTTCATTTATTTGTAGACTGTGTGGCTTTGTCACCAGTCATTTGTTTGTGTTATCCCCTACTATCATTGTAGGCTTTGTCCAGATATTTTGCTCTAAGAAATTGAGAGGCATGCTACCAAGCCAAAGGTTATTAGGATAACACAGGTAGCATAAGCACATAGCGCACACTTCCCAACCCATCAGAGTAACGAATGTGGACAAAGCCAAAAGGGACAATTGTCCCACAAAGCAGATAGTTGATAAAATAACAGGTTTAGCATTAGCAGGGATATTCTAAAGGGTATAGATAAAATAACACATCAAAACTTTTTTTTTGTTATAAATGCGATAAAGTTTAAGTGTAGCTGGACGGGTGTGCCCGTTGCTTAGCTATGCTTAGTCTAGCTTAAACAGCACAAGAAGTTAAATAGCAAGATACATCCAACATAGCAGCATTGCAATAGTGTAGTGGTTAGAGTGCATGCTTTATGAGCAGCCTTTCTCGGTTTGATCCCCCTATAACCAATTCACATTTTACATGTGAAAGCAGTACATAAACATTGTTTTAGTATTACCTACTAAATAACATATATTTGTAAACTGGAGTACTGCATAAGGTCCAGATGTGAGGTGTCAGTTTAATAAAGTTGTGAAATCCCCATATAAACACAAGTGCCCCATACAGTATAGTCACACATGAATAAATGTAATGAAAGTACACTGGTGAATGTCAGGGACAGTAAACAGATTTATAAAATGTAATGAATGATGAATCAATGCCATACAGCAGATAGTCTATAAAATGGCAAGTAAGCAATGTAAGCATTGCACAGCTCTGCTTACCAGGTGTAAGCATTGTGTAAATATGATTGCTAAGCAAAGAGTAGCCCAGCTAAGTGGACTTGCCCATTGGTAAGCAGTGTTGAACCTGTCCCTTTAAGCAATGCCAACCTTAGCTAAGCAGGTTTGGCCATAGCTTAGCTTAGCTCAGGATATTCACAACTGTCTAATCATGGCAAAGGGAAGGAAATCAGCAGTATTTAAATCCCACGGGCAGGAATACAGCTGATAACTGGTTGCAGCTTCCCACTGTAGGCAGGATTGCAGGAGTTGGAGAGGGATTGTGCTTCTATGCACAGTGCTGGGACATACAGGAGTCCAAGGTCATGGTAGGACTCCCAGTAAAAAAAACATGATGAGAGACTGCTGCAGGGCCAGTACCAGGGCTCCCAATATAAAGTGGAAGCCTGGGACTGTCTCGCCTGTGATCTTGATCTCACCAGGGACACTGGCATCCCTCGGATTGGTGACCAGGTCAGGCACCACTATACTGACTTGAAGTACAGAAAGAGGGATGTCTTGGATGAGTGGGTCCAAGAAGCAAGGCAGAGGGCTAATGTCCCAGTGGTGTGTAAGTAGTCAAACCATTACTGTTTACTAAAGTCCAGCATGTGTATGTGATGGATAGGCATGCCTAAATATGTCTCTATTACCTTTACAGCTGCAGCTGAGTGGGCTGTAAATCAGGAAGCCCATGAAAGTAGGCTGCAAAGGCTGCATCGTGAGGCTGGTAACAATCCTGCTTTTAGTAGCCATAGCAAATAAAAATAAAGTACTATAAAGTTATCTGGCAGCATAAAACCTGTTGTATGAGTCATACTGAATAAACCAGACAATATGACAGTAATAATCCCATATAGGTCATATTTAAATAAAACTGTAACTGCCTTGCAATAAAGCTCCAAGTCCTGGACTGGTTGTGTTTACTCTGGTATTGTATGGCATTTATTGTTGCATTCTCTGAATAGTAATGTTGTATTAACCACTGTTACCCACACTGTGCTACATAAAAAATGTCTAGGAATGTCTGTATAAGACTGTTGTAAGTACAAGATCAGGCTGTATAACCAAGAGAGACTTAGACAACACTAAAGAGATAGACAACAATATCCAAATAGCACTATCTACTGTGACTTAAATTGTTGTATTTTTAGCAGACACAGCCATGGTTCAAATCCTGGGAGTGGTAGTAAGTTGTATACATAATCATACCTCTCAACTGTACAGATTTTTTAGAATGTCCAGATAATTGGCTCATATTTTCTGCCTGTTCCTCTGTCCCCCAGGCAAATCAGTGGGATGATCTCAGAACTGTAGTCACAAAATAATGACATAACATTTGATTTTCATAGGTTCATAGGTAGGTACTGGCTATCTGCCACCCCCTTAGATTAATTCCCTATGCCTATGTCCAGCAGAGACATTGAAGTGATCCCCAGGGTAAACTTTCTGTTTCCTATCCACTTGTCAAGGTTTCTCTTGAAGAGGGTTAGCAAGAAGCTCTGCCTAATGTAGATTGGAATCTTGTTCCAGACCATGGGAAGTCTCTGGGACAGGAATCTATCCTTCCATCATGTCCTATTTACTGATGTGGTTCATAGGTTCATAGGTTCATAGGTTGGTACTAGGCTATCAGCCCTAGGGCCTATACAAGCCTAGCCATAACAATTCCCTGGCTATTTCTTCCCACATTATTTACTTTCCTGGACCCCTGTCTAGCAGGGCGACTGACGTGATCCCTGGGGTGAATTTCCTTTCTCCCATCCAGTCGTCAAGGTTCCTTTTGAAGAGGTCCAAAGAGGCACTCTGCTTGACATGTATGGGCAATCTATTCCAGAGTCTGGGGAGTCTCTGGGTCAGGAACCTATCCCTCCAGCATGTTTTGTTTATTGTGATGACAAGGTTTAGATCCCTGGAGCGTGTAGCTCTGAGGGATTGGGATTTCTTTAAGTGTAGCATGTCCAACAGCTCTGGGTTTGACATGGCCTTGTATGTTAAGCAGAGATCGCCTCTGAGTAGACGATATGACAGAGTATAGCTGGAGTTTTTAAGGCGGTCAGCGAGGGCATCTGCTTTAGGCCTGTGATTCTTTTAGTGAGGTATTTCTGAGGCCTTTCCAGTTGTTGCAGATGTCTTGAGAGGTACATACCAAATGGGGCGTTGTATTCTATAATGGGTCTAATGAGGGATGAGTACAGTGGGACAATGACCTCCTTTTTTCTGGATGAAAAGCCCTTCGTGATGAGGTGTGCCACATAGAAGGATTTCCTGACTGTTGATGTGGTTATCGAACGTGAGACCACTGTCCACCTGTGTCCCTAAGTCTCTTATCACACTTTCTGTGTTTAGTGTACTGCCACCTATATGGTAATTCATGGATACATGTTTTTCCCAAAGGGGATAACAATACATTTCTTGGCATTGAGCTTGAGCCCATGGCTCTGGCACCAAGCATCTGTTTCTGTAAGGCCCTTTGTAGAGTATCCACATCATTTGGGGATTCAATAATGGCTCCCAGTTTGCAGTCATCTGCAAACTTTGTTAGCCAGAGTCCCTTAGTGTTGACCTGTACTTCAGAGAAGTAGATGCCAAACAAGAGCGCCCCAGGACTGAACCCTGAGGTACTCCACTTGTCACTTGTCTGGAGCTGGATTTGGAGTCAGCTACTTTTATAGTGTGGGTTCTATCAGTAAGCCATTTAGCAACCCATTGGGTGACATAGGGATTAATGCCCAACTTAGTAAGTTTATCTATGATTCCAGAGTGGGGATGGTGTCAAAGGCCTTGGCAAGGTCTAGATAGGCTGTGTGGACCACCTTACCCTTGTCCATGGCTCTGGAGACTGATTCAAAGAAGTTAATCAGGTTCAGGAGACAAGATCGGCCCTTCACAAACCCAAACTGGGTGGGGTCCAGTGTTTGAAGGTTGCCAATGTCTTTGTTTATAAGTTCCATGATAATACGCTCCATGGCCTTGCAGATAAGGCTTGTCAGACTGATGGGACGGTAGTTTCCGGGATCCAAGGTGGATCCCCTTGTGGATTGGGATAACTGTAGCTCTACGCCACTCAGTGGGCACGAAACCTGAGGTGAGGCTATGATTAAACATGACACTTAGGTGAGGTGCCAGTTCATATTGTAGTTCATGTAGTACACAGCCGGGATGTCATCTGGTCCCATGGATGCTGTATTCTTGGCTTTAGAGAGTGCGTTTTGTACCTGTGTGGCATTACTGGAATTTGGCAATCTTCCGGTATTGAGATGGGCCATTTAGGGGCTGAGAGGGGGTGAAGTTGGCACTGAATCGATCTGCCAGGATATTGGCAATATCCTTTGGATCAATATATTTAATGCCATTCTGTTTTAGCTCAGAGCAGATCTGAGCATTGCCATTTAGATTTTGACATAGTTATAGAATGCTTTGTGGTTGTCTTTGGAATCTTTGGCAATTTTATTTAACTAGCTTTGGAGGATTTTATGAGGCACCTCAGTTTCTTACTGAGGCTAGTAAGGAGTTTTTGCATCCTGGGATTTTCCTCTTTTCTGCAAAAGTTTCTTCCTTTTGTTGTAAAGTTTGTTTATGGCAGGGGACCACCAGATTGGCTTCCTTTTTTGGATGAGAGCATTTTGGTTCTATTTGGGATGGCACGATTCATGCATGAGTGGATGTGCTCGTACAGTGCCTTAGTGTAGGATTCAGCAGTTTCAGTTCCGTCTGCATGGGTGTCATGAAGTTTGTCACTTCTGACTTAAGTAGCATGAAGTTGGCTTTGGAGAAGTTTTTATGGTGGTTTCTTTACTGGGGGTGGGGTGGGATGTGGATGTTAAGGGTGATTAGCTTATGGTCAGACCTGACTAACGAGGGGTGACCATAGGTATGGAGCATTGATTTCCCATGTTGGTAATGACCAGGTCTAGGATATTGGAGCCCCTGGTAGGACTATGGATTAGTTGATCCAGGGCGTTGGAATTTATGAATTCCAAGAACCGGTGTTGGGACATGAGTAGTTTTCCCAGTTAATGGCAGGGTAGTTAAAATCACCCAGTATTAGGGTGTTTGGTTCTATCTTAATATTTTCCAGTATGTTTAGAAAGGTGTAGTGAGAATCTTGGGGTATGGTGGGGATCTGTAGCAAGCTACAATTTGGATTGCAGTCTTACCTAGTGTTAGTTGCACTTGGAGAATTTCAGACACATTGTGTTGGCCAACTAGCCTGGTGGTGTGAATATCCTTGGTGAATATTGACACTCCTCCACCTTTAGTGTTTCGGTCCTGGTTTGGTGGCGAAAAGTGTGGTAAGAGTTGTAGCCTGGTATTGCAGGGGTGCTCTCTGGAGCCTTGAACCAGGTCTCAGTTACTGCACAGATATCGATGTTCTCCATTTTTAGGAGTGCCTCGAGAGAGTGCATTTTGAGGTTTAGACTTCTAGCATTGAGTAGCATTACCTTCAGATTTTGCATGCTTGTACCTGTTACGGTGGTGGTTTTGTCCTTTGAAGTTTGCCTAAAAAGGTACTATAGGGGTGGCAAGAGCCTTAGCCAGTAACCTGAATCCCAGGGCGACAGGTGCAGACCATCTCTGGCAAAGCATCGTGGTCTGTCAATCATGTCATCCCAGGCAGACAGATACTGGATCCCCTTTGAATGACACCATAGCCAATTGTTGAAGTCAATCATTTTATCCTTATATTGTGGTATCATTCTGGGCAAGGCAGGATGCTACTCAGGGCTAGGGTCATACCTGCCTGGGCCACATGATCAGAGCTCTTCCATGTCTCTTTTCATGTAGTCCAGGCCTCAAGTCATTCAATCCAACATGGACAATGACAGAGTCATATTTGTACTTGTTGTGGAGTGACTTGAGTGCATGGTGGCGGATCCTGGCACCACAGGCAGCTGACTGTAATTTTCTCCTTATTCAACCTGGTGAGAGGGACATCAGTGTGCCGGACTATAGAGTCACCTATGACTAAAGTGTTAGGTACATTGTCTTGCCTTAGGGCTGTTGCTGGGTGGCACACTGGTGTTGTGAACTATGTGACACATTGGTTGTGATTGGTGTTGTTTTGCGTTTCAGCTTCAGAGGTCTTTGTTGCTTAGGCAGGTTACAGTTAGGGGGCCCTCTGCATATGTGTTTAGTGTTGCTATATGTGGGTGTTGGTGGTGTGGGTTTAGAAGGGCTATGTGTTGCTTGAGGTGTAGTGTGGGTGTTAACCTTCTCCTCTTGACTGTTTAGCACAATCTTGGGTGGTGGAGAGCTTTGCTTCCATTTTGGCTATGTAAGTGCATCTCTCACAGGTTGTAGTGTTGGGTAGGAGGAGAGGGTTGTCTGTGTACATGAGGCAATTGCTGCATTGCCCCAGTATGCCCAGATTCACCAGGTGGACAGGAGAAATCACCGAAGCTGACCCTTGGACATGCCTGGTTTGGGGCTTTTTTTTTCTTTGTAAAGTATAGGAGCTGTTTCCTTAGCAAGGTACTTTGCAATTATAGGCTGTTTAGTGCCTACTATTAATTTCTCCTTGTTAACAAGGAGAGTTCAGTGTTTGTATGAGTTTAAGGCTTCCTAGTGCTTTCCAGCAGGTATTAGAGAAAGTGCTAGTCACAGGGATGCTTAAAGGTAAGATTGAAAAGAATGCACTCTGCAGTGTGCACTAGAGAAGTTAGTTGGTGAGCTTTAGATCCCTAGAGTGTGTAGTCCAAGGGGATATGGTTTTCTTTAGGTGCAGCATGTCCATCAATTCTGGATTGGACATGGCCTTGTATGTCAGGCAGAGATAACCTCTGAGTAGGCGGTACGCAACCAAGTACATCTGGAATTTCTTCAGTTGAGCTGCATAGGGCATCTGTTTGAAGCCAGTGATCCTCTTGATGAGATACTTCTGTGGTCTTTCCAGCTGTTGCAGGTGGCTTGTAAGGTACATCCCAAATGGGGCATTGTACTCTATGATGGGTCTGATAAGTGATGCATAGAGGGGCACAATGACCTCTTTTGATCTGGATGCAAACCCTTTTGTGATTAGGTGGGCCAAATAGAAGGATTTTCTAACTACTTTGGCAATGTGATTATCAAAGAAGAGATTGCTATCTACTTAGGTCCCCAGATCCCTTATTACGTCTTCCGTATTTAGCGGCTACCACCTAAGTGGTAGTTTGTGGGTACTTTGTTTTTTCCAAAGGGGATGACTATACACTTTTTGGCATTTAGCTTGAGGCCATTGTTTTGACACAAGGTATCTGTCTCAGTGAGACCATTTTGGAGGATGTCTGTGTCTGCCGGAGAGTCGATTATAGCCCCAAGTTTGCAATCATCTGCGAACTTGGTCAGCCATAGTCCTTCTGTGCTTGCCTGTACCTCTGAGAAATATATGCCAAACAGGAGGGGTCCTAGGACTGAGCCCTGGGGAATGCCACTTGTAACCGGTTTAGTCAGACCTAGCTCGCGCAACTCTTACCATGTGGTTTCTGTCCATGAGGCAGTTGGCAACCCATCTCTTGACTTAGGTTTTATGATCTGGCTGGTGAGCTTGTCTATAATACCTCTATGGGGAATGGTGTCAAAGGCCTTTACGGGGTCTAGGTAGGCTGTGTGTACCACGTATCCCTCATCTGTAACCTTGGTAACTGTCTCAAAGAAGTCCACCAGGTTTAGGAAGCATGATCTGCCCTTAAGAAAGCTGAACTGGGTAGGGTCCAGTGTTTGGAGGATCCCAATGTTTCTGTTTATGAGATCCATGATGATGTTCTCCATAGCCTTGCAGACCAAGCTAGTCAGACTTATAGGGCGATAGTTCCTGGGGTCTGTTATGGCTCCACCTTTGTGGAGCGGAATAACCATTGCTGTGCACCACTCTATGGGCACATAGTCTGTGGAGAGGCTGAGTTTGAACAGTGTGTTTAGGTGAGGGGTTAGTTCATCTTTGAGCTTGTGTAGGACATAGCCTGGGATACCATCTGGCCCCATTGATGCTGTGTTTTTGGCTTTGGAGCGGGCTGTTTTAACCTGAGTGTCTGTGATTTCAGGGGCACTGCATTCTTCTGGTATGGTTATGGGCCCTTTTGGGGGTGAGAGGGGGGGGTGAAGTGTGCACTAAACCAGTCTGCCAGGATGTTGGCGATATCAGTCAGTTAAGTGTATTTTGTGCCATTCTGCACTAACTCCTAGCAGATCTGAGAATTTCCATTTAGATTCTTGACATAGTTAAAGAATGCCTTGTGGTTACCTCTGGAGTCCTTGGCAATTTTTCTTTCGAAGCTAGCTTTAGATGATTTTATGAGGAATTGTAGTTTCTTGCTGATACTGATCAGGGATGTCTTCACTTCTTGGGATTTTACTCTTTTCTGTACTAGTTTTCTCCTTCTATTGTATAGCTTGTTTATGGCAGGGGTCTACCAGACTGGTTTCCTTTTCTTGGAGGAGTGAGTCTTGGTTTTGCTTGGGATAGCACGATCCATGCATTCTTGCAGGTGCCTGTAGAGTGCATTAGTAAAGGATTTTGCAGCTTGGACATCGTTATCCTTTAGCATGGGGGCTTTGAAACTTCCCACCTCAGTCTTAAGTAATGGGAAGTTTGCTTTTGAAAAGTTTTTCATGGTGGTTTCTTTGACCGGGGGTGGGGGCAGAATGTGGATATCCAGAGTGATTAGTTTATGATCAGATCTAATCAGCGAGGAGTTGACCTCTGATGTTGAACATCTGTCACCCATGTTTGTGATCACCAGATCCAATATGTTGTCACCTCTGGTGGGGGTGTTGACCAGTTGATCTGGGGCATTTGAGTTTATAAATTCTAGGAAATGTCGGGCAAGCGAGTTAGTACTTGAGTAGTTCTTCCAGTTAATGTTTGTATAATTGAAATCACCCAATATCAGGGTGTTTGGCAGGACCTTTATGTTTCCCAGTGTTTCCAGAAATATGGAATGGGGGTCCTGGGACATGGTGGGTGATCTGTAGTAAACTACAATTTGAATTGCAGTTTTTACCATTGTTAATTGCATGTGGATGATCTCTGAAGCATCATGCTGTGCCGCTAACCTGGAGGTGTGGGTATCCTTGATGAATATGAATACGCCCCCACCTTTTGTATTTCGGTCTGGGTTTTGCGGCTGAACTGTATGGTATGAGTTGTAGCCTGGTAGTGCTGGGGTGATTTCTGGAGCCTTAAACCAGGTTTCTGTTACTGCATATATATCGATTTTCTCCACACTGAGGAGTGCCTCGAGTGCATGCATTTTGAGGTTTAGACTTTTGGCACTGAGTAGCATTACCCTCAGTTTTTTGTTACTTGTGCTATTTATGGTGGTGGGTTTGTCTTTTGAGCCTTGCCTAACAAAGGCACTACGGGGCTGGCAATAGCCTTGGCCACTATTTGAAAGACTTAGGGTGACAGGTGCAAGCCATCTCTAGTGAAGCAGCATGGCTTATCGAGCATGTCATCCCAGTCTGACAGACACTGGATCCCCTTTGAATGACACCAGAAACTTAGCCAATTGTTGAAACTGATAATATTTTCTTTATACCATGATATCATTCTTGGTGAGGGCAGGATGCTACTCTGGCTCAGGGTCATACCGGCCTGGGCTACATGATCAGAGAGCTCTTCCATGTCTCTTTTCATGTAGTCCAGGGAGGTACAGCTCAGGTCATTCACACCAACATGGACAATGACAGAGCTGTATTTGTAATTGTTCTGGAGTGACATGATTGCTTGTGTTATGTGGCGGATCCTGGCACCTGACAGGCAGCTAACAGTAACCTTCTCCTTGTTCAGCCTAGTGAGTGGGACGTGTGTGTGCCTGGCTATAGAGTCACCTATTACTAGTGTGTTGGGTATGTTATTTTGCCTTAAGGGCTGTGATTGCATGGCACACTGGTTTTGTGAAGTATGTGTTTCATGGTTTGTGTTGGGGGGTGGATGTTGCTTGGGTGTCTGCTTTGGAGGTCTCTGTTGCTTTTGAAGATTTTTATTTAGAGCCTCCGTGTATGTTTTTGTGTATTTATGTGTGTTTTTTGCCTGTGCTGGTTTCATAGGTCTATGTGAGACTGGTGGTATGATGGAAGTAATTCCCTTCTCCTCTTGACTGTAAGGTCCAGTCTTGGGTTGAGACAGCTTAGCTTCCAGTTTGGCTGTATAATTGCATCTCTCGGATGTATTAGTATTTGGTGGTAGGAGGAGAGGGTTGTCTGTGTACATGAGGCTGTTGTAACATTGCCTCAAAATGCCCAGATTCACCAGTTGGACCAGAGAGTACCCCTAAAACTGCCCTTTGGACATGCCTGGATACATACAGTGAACTGTTTTACTGATTGTCTGGTAAGGTCGAATAGAGAGCCTTGTCCTTCTCTACAGTATAGGGGGGTCTAGTGCTAAGGTTTATTAGTGCTTGCTATGAGTTTTGAGAAAGTGCCGGGCTATGAGTTTTGAGCAAGTGCTAGACTGAGAAGTGAATGGTTTGAGTGCTTATGCTGAAAATTTGCCTAGTTCCATCTGCCCTAACTCACTGTCAACTGCATGAACTTCTAATTGCACATTGCTTGCCTGGGCAGTAATCAGAGCTTTATCTCTCTTCAACGTTTTTGATCAAGAATAATGAGGGATGCAACAATGCAAAACAGGTTCATTTGTGAATGCTAACTCCCCTAAAGGGTCATTTTAAGCCTAGCCAATGTCCCTAGGTTGGAATTAATCCTTGTACTTTCTAAATATGAGGTCATTGTATCAAACTCAACTCCCAAGGTCATTTTTTAAAATTATTTGCAGAACCAGTGCATAAGAATAAACTTTACATTGCTCCCAAAAATAAAAGCTGGCTGTGTAGAACTTCAGCTGTTTTGTTGTTTCATATAATACTTTGTTGCTTCAGTTACAAAAGAACTGTTTTGTGCAAAACATAGAAAACACTTTTTATACCAAAATCTCATAACATTTGCTATTTTTACATTTTTTCAGTCAGGACCTAATTACCCAAAACATTCAGAAAATGTACATTAAAACAAATCCTGTCACTCATGCAACTCTCCATGTTTATGACAGAAATATTCAAAACATGTCCCTATTTGTACTCCCATGTTGTCAAGCTTTGTCCAGATTGTGTACATAAAGAGTTCGAGAGGTATGTGCATAATATTAACTGGAATCTGGGAATATGTGTAGAAACAGTCAGGCAGTTTTAACAAACATTCCCTCCACAGGTATGTTAGCTAAGAAAACTGTGCCTGCCACTAAAGATTTAAATCCTGGACTAGTAGTGTTTACTCTGGTATAGTATGGCCTGACATGTAGCATTCAGTAAGATCTGATATCAGAATAGTACTGGTGTGTCAACCACTGTTTCTCATACTGTGCTACATAAAAATATGTGTAGGAATGTCTGTGTAAGACTGTTGTAATTACAAGGTCAGACTGTACAACCAAGAGAGACTTAGACAGAAAACAGTGAAGAGATAGACAGGACTATCCAAATAGCATACTCTACCGTGACTTAAATTGTTGTATTTTTAGCAAATACAGCCATGGTTCGAATCTTGGGAGGGGTAGTAAGCTGTATGCATAATCACACCTCTCAACTGTACAGATTTTTCAGAATGTCCAGATGATTGGCACATATCTTCTGCCTGTTCCTCTGTCCCCCGGCAAAAAAGTGGGATGATTTCAGAATTGTAGTCACAAAATAATGACATACATTTGATTTTCAGTCCTCAAAACCTTCAGAAAATGTATATTAAAACAAATCCTGTCACGCATGCAACTCTCCAAGTTTATGACAGCAACATTCAAAACGTATTCCTAATTGTACCCCGATGTTGTCAAGCTTTGTGCAGAGTGTGTGCATTAAGAGATTGAGAGGTATGTGCATAATATTAACTTTGAATCTGGGAATATGTATAGAAATAATGAGGTAGTGTTAAAAAACATTCCCTCCACAGGTCTACCAGGTAAGAGATGCAAGAATCATACATACCACTGCCCAAACTAAGGCCATAGGGTATTGTAATAATATCTGTACCTCAGTGCTCCTAGACTTAGTCAGCAGCCCTCGCCCTCGTGGAAATATCCCCCTAAACAGGCTGTCCTACAAGGCTTACAGCAAAAAAGACACTGCCCTACTGAATAAATCAGCAAACCTGTCCTAAGCTGCCCACCGGCTAAAAGTCCTGCTAAGGAAATATCTCACTAAACAGGCTGTCCTACAAGGCTTACAGCAAGAAGGATGCTGCCCTACTGAATAAATCAGCAAACCTGTCCTAAGCTGCCCATGGGCTAAAAGCCCTGCTAAGGAAATATCCCCCTAAACAGGCTGCCCTACAAGGCTTACAGCAAGAAGGACGCTGCCCTACTGAATAAATCAGAAAACCTGTCCTAAGCTGTCCACTGGCTAAAAGCACTGCTAAGGAAATATCCCCCTAAACAGGCAGTCCTACAAGGCTTAAAGCAAGAAGGACGCTGCCCTACTGAATAAATCAGCAAACCTGTCCTAAGCTGACTACCGGCTAAAAGTCCTGCTAAGGAAATATCCCCCTAAACAGGCTGTCCTACAAGGCTTACAGTAAGAAGGATGCTGGCTTACTGAATAAATCAGCAAACCTGTCCTAAGCTGCCCACCGGCTAAAAGCCCTGCTAAGGTTATTATTCATCTAAACTATATGTGCATTCTCACAATTGCTAACCTGGGTCTATAGCACTATCCCCTAGCCCCAACTACTGTATCAACCCTATATCTACACTTCCCTATATTTTATGTATAAAATTGGGTGCCGAATACAGAGATTTCCCCAAAATTAAAACAATTTAAAGAAAAAGGTAAAAAGCATACCCCGACTCAAAAGTTATACAGTAAGTTTAGTCATTCAAATCCTAGCCTGTTAAACCTAAGCATAAGGATACCCTGTTAAACCTGAGCATAAGCATACTTATTTGCAGGTTTCTTGTGTGTGGTTTAGCCCTGCTCCATTCACGCTTGCTCTGCTTGGGCTTGCTCCGCACCCTTCCCTGCCCCCAATTCTCACCTGCCCCCACTGTGTATTGCTTTATAGCCACTATACCACTCCCCCTCAAGCTGAACCAATCAATCTTCTACTCAGCCTAATACATCCCACTACCACTCCTCCTTTTTTCCTATCCAGACCATTCAGTACTGTACTGTGTACACTGCTCCAGCCCCACCCTCCAACCTCAAGATCCTGCGGGTCCTAAGCCTATAACACCTATATAGCCTTCAACCATTTTACCATATAAAGTAATGTCATTACTCTCTCTGCTATCCCTCATGCTATTTTTATATTTCCTCTCCATTTATGAAAATCAGTCTCACCTAGGATTTCATCAACCAAAATCTCAAACTAGCCCAGATATTCCAAATAATACAGGCTACCCACTAGTTACAAATACTACCAACTCCTTAACAACAAAATACTATCACCAATTAGACCCAGATACATCAGCTCAAACTCTAAATACTATCAAAAATGTATAAGCAAAATCCTGAAAGTTATATCAATTATACTCAATAACCTGGCAATGGATAGAGATGTTCATCCAAACCCTGGCCCTGCCACCTTAGATAAGGCAACTTCCATCACAACTAACCCAGTTAAATCACTATCTATTAATAAGGCCCCCAACTCCCTCCTGATCTGCCAACTAAATATATGAAGCATAAATAACAAAGTACACAATCTGCATGCCCTCCTACAAGTCCATTCCCCTGATATTTTATGCCTAACTGAAACTTGGCTGAAACCATCAACCTCAGATAATGAAATCCTACCATCTGGATATCATATATTTAGACTCGATTGCTCTACTAGGAAGGGGGGGGGGTAGCTGTACTCTTCAAATCTACACTAAATGTTACATTAGATCCCAGTCAACCACCCCATGTTCACAAGGTGGAAATAATTGCTACCAAGCTCCAAATTAACAAAACCTAAAGTATAACTATAGTTTGTGTGTATATTCCACCAGGGAATAATATCAGCTCCCTAGAAGACATCCTCCAATGGTTAGCTAGTGACTATCCACAAGAAACCACTGTACTAGGAGACCTTAATATGGACTGGAACACGTGTTCCTGTCAATCTCCTACCACCCATGTAAATCTGTATGGATTCACACAGGTTATAGCCACCCCCACCAGGATAGGAAAACTAAACCAAAAAGATAGTATACTGAACTGGATACTAATCAATAGCCACCCCCAAATGCATTCTTTGGGGACCATCCCTGATGACCTCAGCAACCACTTTCTTACCTTTATCTGCAAGCACAAACCTAATTACTCTCAGCAGCCCACCTACAGAACAATAAGAAATAGTAAAAGCTTCAATCCTAGTAAGTTGCAGGACGAACTTAAAGCATGCAACTGGTCTGCCCTAAAGCACCCGCCCATAGATGAAGCTGTCTCCCACTTTAACTTGAAATTCCTCATCATCCTCGACACTCATGCTCCCTCTCGTTCCATGAGGGTAAAAACAAAAGCTGCCCCATGGCTCCCAAAAGAAACTAAAACAAAAATCATAGAAATAAGGCATGGTCAACATGGTGTGCTATAAAAGACCCTGTAAATGAAACCAAATTTAGACAACTAAGAAATGAGACAAAACAAGCTATTTTATTATATTAAAAAAAATATTACCTCCATCGCCAACAAGGGAACCAAAATAACCCCCAAAAACTCTGGGCAGGGATAAATAAATTACTCCACCAAGGTCAAACCACCACTCAACCTTCCTCAGCCTCTATTAATAAACTACTAATGGATGTTGCTAACACCTTTTATAATTTCTTTACTGAAACCATCCAAATGCTTGCAAACCAGATACCCCTTAACCCCTCTAACCCACTGGATAGAGCTCCCAGCATCCATCCCTCCTTTAGCTTCCAACCAGTCTCTACATCTTTCATTCATTCACCACTCAAAAAATTAAAACCTACTACCCTAGCTGCAGACCTTTTCCCAGCTGAATATTTGCAAAAAGCTGCTGATACCATAGCATACCCCATTTCCATTCTAATTAATCGGTCCATATCAGAAGCCTCAGTCCCTTCTATCTGGAAAATATCTCGTCATACCCCTCCATAAAGGTGGTAACTTTATGGAGTTATCCAATTATAGACCCATAGCCATCTTATCACCTCTGGCAAAAGTACTGGAAAAATGCATCCATAAACAAATCCTGTACTTTCTAACCCAAAATAACCTACTGACTAACGCCCAGCATGGCTTCAGGCCATATCATAGTACCACCACAGCTCTCCTCACCTTCTCTAATGCTATAAACTATAACAGGAACAACAACAAGTTATCTTCAGCCCTTTTCTTGGACCTGTCCAAGGCTTTTGACATGGTTAACCACCATCTTCTCATCAACACCATGGCAACAATGTCCCTAGGCAATCACTCTCTCTGATGGTTTGAATCCTACCTGAACAATAGACAACAATCCATCCTATGGCAGAACAAACTATCAAACCTCCTACCCAACACTCTAGGTGTCCCACAGGGGTCTGTCTTGGGACCAATTCTCTTTTCCATTTTTATCAATGACCTCCACAAAGTCATCCCTGAAGCCATCTGCATTCAGTATGCAGGTGACTCAACATTGATCTGCACTGGCACCTCGCAAACAGAGCTGCTATCAATAACTCAGAGTACTTTCAATTTAGTAGAGAACTGGCTTGCCACCCACTGTCTGATACTAAATCCTAACAAAACAAAGCTCCCACTTTTCACCCCCCACGCAAAGATCCACAGCATTATATCTCTCCATTAAGGGTAATAACAGTACCATAATCTCTCCAGATGCCCATACAAAACTGCTATGAGTTATTATAGACAACAATCTTAAGTTTGATGTGCATGTCAACAAAACAATCAAAATTATTAAAAGAAAACTGGGCTCACTATATAGGATAAAGCTATTCCTTACCCCAAATGCAAGGATTTCCATTGCCCAATCCCACCTACTCTCTACACTCTACTATGGCTCCCCTCTACTTACCAACCTAAACAAAACTGATCTTAACAAACTTACAATCTGCTATAACAATATAGCAAGATTTGCAACTGGTCTATCCTACAGAACACATCATTGTAAAAATCTAAACTACCTCAGATGGCTAGAGCTTCCCAGGCAGATTTAGTATAATCAATTCATTGTGGCTCACAAAGCACTTAACCAACCAGATAATACCCCTGCCCTGAAAAACATCATCTATCCCCACTCCAACTCCAGATCACTCTGGTCATCTAATAGACTATTTGTGAAAACCATCAAATCCAGCAACTCAGCTGGTTACTCCCTTTTCGCCAACTCTATTGACAAAATTTGGAATTCCCTTCCTGCCAACATTACCCTAGATACCACCCTATGTCAATCTAAAAAGCTCTCAAGATGTATTTCAAATCTCAGTGGATATGTCCCTGCTCCAAGCCTGACTAACTCCTTATGCATACTGGTGTACTAGTTCTATGTCTGAAAGTGGTACTCAAATTATCTGTGTTATGCCAGTTTTGAAGATTGTTAGACTGTATAAATTTAACTGGACTATAAAATGTGTTATGGTTGTATACATTTAACTAGACTGTAAAATGTGCTATATTTGTATAATGTTTTGATGACTCCTGATCTATATGTACATTGTAATGATTGTATATGTAACCCCCTGTGGAGCTTTTCTTCTCAGGCCTCCGCTGAAAATGGACATGTATCCAGTTGGACTATCCCGGTCAACAAATGTAAAATAAAATAAATAATGATTAGAGCAATGATCATTAAAGTTGTGAGTACTACAAGGATATATAAGTTGTTAATTGACACCCACCCCACCATATCTGCAACAATAGTCTAAATACACAAATCAATGGGTATGTTCACACCAAACTTACTGTTGGGACATATGTCCTATTGTTCAATAAATAATGAAATGTGTTTATATTAATGTTCCATGTTGAAATACTATCATTGGTGGCCTGTTGCTATCAATGTAACCTGCATGCCATTGAAATGGCCACTGTGGTTCCATATATGCATGTTTAATGTTTGCTATGCAACTGTTCCAAATCTGATGATCTGATTAAATGGCTGATTTCAGCAGCCCTTCTGCAGTGGGCAATGGTAAGTGCACTTGGTGGCAAACACCACATTTGTGTATAACACACACACACATACACACACACACACACACACACACACACACACACACACACACACACACACACACACACACAGAGGTTTTGGTGTCGATGCAATACACAGAGAATACTGTAAACATGGATATACTTAATTTTGAAGTGAACCCATTTTATCCTATGTAATCCCACCTAGACAAAAACAGTCCATTATGTAGGTGATTTTAACCATTACAAGCTTTGTATCATTTTTGTATATGACTGTGTATTTTTGCATTAACTTTCTATATATATATTTGTATGTATTTTAATATACAGGAATATATTTTAGTATTTTAACATTTTAGAAGGTATTTTCTTTTTAAGTTGTTAATTGATGGAGTCATGTGATCTATAATGTTAGTTTAAAACAGGTGATTTGATAGCAGTATGGATACACCTGAAGAAACATTAAAGACACCTTGAGGTTGTTGTTTTTTTTTCTCTCTATTAGTATTTTGTTTTATTCCAACAACTCTAAGGATATGGCTACAGAAAAGGAAAATGTTGAACTGGGGTACATTCCTGAAACAAACAATAAAAGCATTGAATTGAACATTAATATGTTCATGGAGAAGGTGAGCGAAAATATGAATCCGCTACTTAACAACATGACTGCCACAGAATGAATAGACTTTCCGAATATTGACTTCATAGTGCTGAAGAGTGATTTGTTGTCATTAGAGAAAGATTTATTTAAGTTAAAACGTGTACAATATGAAAAATTTCATTTGGAAGCCTGCGTTGCTGAAAGCATCATACTACGTGGGCTAAGGATATTGAAAATGCCCGCCCAGACAGACTGTGATTTATTGTTATTAAGTGAATGGCAATAGTTAAACCTCAATACTAGCATGAGTTATTTAAAAGTGCTAATTGCTGCAGCAAAAAGAGAGGAAATGGTGGTGCTTGATTCCATTAAGAGAAAATATACTGAATTTATAAAAAGTATGACTGCGGAGCGGTTGCAAGAACTGTGAATGATTCTATTGACAATGTCATGACTTATGCTAGAAAGTTGCTACAGACAAAATTAAAAAAAGTTGGAGAGAGGGAAAGAAAAGATTTTGAACTGGGGAATGTGTTCACATGGCCATGTGAGCCCAATACAATTATACCAGATGCTGAACCCATTAGGAGTACACAAGTAGGAGCCCCAGCGAATCAGATTGTCGGAATGGAATTGCTAGCCAATCTGGAGGCCACTGATGTGCAGGAAGACCAGGAAGGGTGTGTTCAAAATGAAGGGGAAGGTATGATGCGTGAAATAGTGATTGGAGCTAGAAGGAAAACTTTTTCTATTGTAGCGGATGTCCATCGGGAAGGGGATGGTGCTATCTCCAGACCCGGGGATTATGATGCAGTGAACAACTCTTTTGTAGGCCCCACAGGACAGCTGAAACTCACCTTTCCACTTCATACCAGGGAAAGGTCTGTGAGCAGAGGGGGCAAAGGACAGTACAGAAATCAGCCAAGAGGGAGAAGTACCACACGGAACAAGAGAAAACATGTGGAAGAAGTGGTGAGTCATAACACAATAAAAAAGCATTCATGAACGCAAGAGTATAATAGTTAATTTGTCGTCAGTTGTCTTAACTGAACATGAGTTTAATGTGTTAGAAACAGGTCTGTCGTTTATTCCTGGGGCAGACATGGACATTACAGAGATTATATTTGATATTAAAATGTTCTCAAGTAATCGTATGCTTAAAATTATGTTTGACAATGATTCTGATGAAAAAGTATTTAATTTTAGCAAGTCAAGTTTATTTGTACCTAAGCAAAATTAGTTAATTAACGCTTTTGAAAGAGTTTGTATAGAAGTTGTAAACAGAGTATATTATGAGCAAAAAAAGAAATGTAGTAGAAATAAATGGCATAATATGAGTAAAGAAGAGTTTGAAGCCCTGATACACCTCCAGACTGATCCTATAATAATGATAGGCCAGCTGACAAAGGAGGGCAGATAGTTTTAATGGATAAAGAGGATTATGATGCTAAAATGAATGAATTGTTGAGTGACACCAAATTTTATCAGAATATTTCTCCTTTGCAGCTGAAGCAAATGGTAGAAAGAGTACATAAGAAACTTAATTTTTTTAAGAAAAAGGGATTAATAGATAATAATCTTTTGAAATATTTTATAATACAAAATCCCACTACACCTAACATTCAAGGACTTCCGAAAGTGCACAAGTGTAAAGAGAACCCCCCCTATGAGACCAATTGTGGCAGGGAGGGATTGGTGCACAGAATCTGTTTCTACCTTTACAGAAAAAAATCTTAAAGGTTTATTAGGGAAGGCAATCTATATTTTGAAAGACACAGAGCACTTCATTAGGGATTTGTATAAATTCACTAGGGAGGGGCATATGTCAGAATCAGTTATATTTGTTACACTTGATCTGGTGTCCCTCTTCACAGTTATTCCAAATTACTTTGGTATTATTAGCATTATGAAATTATTAGACAAAGATGAAAGTTATACACAAAAAAGTACAGAGTTAATACAGATCATTTTGAGACTAGTACTTGAAAACAATATTTTTCTGTTTAAGGACAAGATATACTGGCAATGAAATGGCGTTGCAATGGGGACATCGTGCGGAAATAGTTATGCTAATGCAGTAATATCAGTATGGGAAATTGAAAATGTGGAGAAGGGCCCTTATAAACAGAATGTGTTGTTTTTTAGGAGATTTGTGGATGACTTCTTCCTAATTTGCAAGGGGTTAGTGGAATATCTGTTGGACTTTGTAGCATTTATAAATAAATCTACACCATTTCTTAAATTTACATTAAATTGGTCTTATACAGAGATCAACTTTCTTGATGTCAGTATAAGGAAGGGAGAGCATGGAGAGATTAGTACTAGTATGTTTAGGAAGGAATGTCATGTCAACAAATTACTGAGTAAAGATAGTATGCATCCCAAATATGTGTTTAAAAATGTTGCACACAACCAACTATACAGAGTGTCAAGACTTAATGTGAAACAGGATGATTTTAAACAACAAGTAGAAGTGATTGGGACAGAGCTGGTAGAAAGAGGTTATGATCAGGATGAGGTATTGAAGGATATGATGAAAATACAAGAACTAAGGAATACCAGAGCATAACCATATTTTTCAGAACCGCTCCATGCTACTGGAGTGAATCAACAAAATAATAAGTTAAGAATGTGTATGAGTTATTCTAGAGATGTAAGGAAATATACGGAAGTTATTAGTACACATTGGAATCTCCTGACCTCAGATAGGCAGGTGCGTATATTTATAGACTCGAATCCCCAATTTACGTTTAAAAATAAAAAATCATTAAAGAGAAGATTTTGTACAACAAAAGGACAGTTTGATCGGGCTAATGGCATAGGGACCAAACCATGCAAAAGCTGCCAATACTGAGAATTATTTAATATGGGGGCAGAGTTTAAACACCCAGACACACAGGAGATATTTCACCTGAGGGTGAGTGCAACCTGCAGTACAACCCATGTAGTCCATTTAGCTCTGTGCCAGTTATGTAATAAATTTTATGCTGATAAGACCGATAGGCAACTGAGAGATAGAATAAGGGAGCACACATATCACATTAAAAAAAAGTATGTTTAATGCCCTTGCAAAGCATGTCTCAGAGACAAATGAGAGACATAGCTTTAAATTTATTGTTACAGGTAGATGTAAAGAAAATAAGAGGGGAGGTGATATCAGAGCCAGAACCAAAGAATTGGAAGCCAATTGGATAGTTAGGTTGAGGGCTGATGTGGGACATGGCCTGAATGACCATGTTCCCCTAAGACCCATTTTAAAATACAGGCCATTACATAGGCGATTTTAACCATTACAAGCTTTGTATCATTTTTGTATATGACTTTGTATTTTTGCATTAACTTTCTATATATATTTGTATGTATTTTAATATACAGGAATATATTTCAGTATTTTAACATTTTAGAAGGTATTTTCTTTTTAAGTTGTTAATTGATGGAGTCATGTGATCTATAATATTAGTTTAAAATAGGTGATTTGATAGCAGTATGGATTCACCTGAAGAAGCATTCGTGAAAGCGCTTGTATACTGTGTTAATAAACAGCTGTAGTTCCTGAAGAAACTGGAGCCTTGTCTTTGCTATTGTTTTGCCATATGTCCTATTGTTCAATAAATGTTGAAATGTGTTTCTATTAATGTTCCATGTTGAAATAACTATCATTGGTGGCCTGTTGCTATCAATGTAATCTGCACGCCATTGTAATGGCCACTGTGGTTCCATATATGCATGTGTTCTGTTTGCTATGCAACTGTTCCAAATCTGATGAATTGATCAAATGGCTGATGTCAGCAGCCCTTCTGCAGTGGGCAATGGCAAGTGTGCTGGGTGGCACACACCACATGTTTGTGTATAACACACACACACACACACACACACACACACACACACACACACACACACACACACACACACACACATAGAGGCTTTGGTGTTGATGCAATACACAGAGAATACTGTACACATGGATACACTTAATTTTGCAATTAACCCATTTTATCCTATATAATTCCACCAAGACAAAACAGGCAAAACATCACATCAGTAAATAATCAGTCTGCTAGTTTAATGTCAGTGACAATGGTACTAACAGGGTATATGTCCTCTTCCCCATTGTAGTGCAATCCTGGAGTTGGTAAACATAGGTGTGCTGGTGTGGGTGGCATAGCCATCCACTTTGGAGGGTGTGGGGTGGCTTAGAACCGCGCATAGTGTGATTGACAACTACTTAACCTGTTAACATAAACTGTACAGTTTTACAGCAGACTATACAGGGGGATACACACAACAATAACCCCAATGAGTGTGGCTATGCCCACAACATCCACACCCAACTATATATACCAATTCCAGTATCGCTGTACAGCTGTTCAGTGGGGATAGAGGCCATTTACACATCAGCTACTAGTTTTGATGGAATGAATTTCCACAAGATGATTCCTTTGAAATGTTAGCATTTGCCAATCAGTTCTCGAACAGATGACCTCCTGGGACATGTATTTTCTGCAAACTGAAGTAGATCCCTTCACGTACACACACACTTACTTGGCAATACTGAGAGTAGAACCCCTACCTAGGTACTTATTGCTACTACTGTGTTTGGCCTTAATTGCACACAACACACACCTTTTAGGATGAGGTGTGTCCCGAGTTTCTTGTTAAGTGAAGAACATCACCACGCCCTGCACAGTGTGGTAATGGGTGATGTACTGGTGTTAATGAACAATACATAGTATGGCATACTGTAATATATACATTGACAAATATATAACAGTCATAGACACATCTGAGAGACCTGGGTTTATCAGTGCTAACTACCTTGTCAGTAAGTCCATTCTGTTACATATAATTTGCACACAGCACATGCATCATTGGTCTGGATAGTGTAATCAGTTACCTGTATGGTTGTTGGTGACAGTGGTCCTCATACAGGGGACCTTGGAACATGTACTGGGGGTACCATGGTGTAAAGACAGTGTACCCAGCACCCACACTGGATATTGTACTCACTGAAACTGATATTAATACTCTGACATACCCACAATCACACATTGGCCAGGACTGCAATACTACCCGTTGTCTATCTCATCAGTGCTACTACAGGGATATACATTTATTGCACATGCCACAAGGATAGTATGGTGATAGTTTGTCATGGCTCTCCTAATGTCAGCATCATCACTATCCCTTATACTGTATGGCAAGGTATATTGTATTTGGTGAATGTGGCCTCAGAATGCTGTAGCCTACAAATATACACATTTGCACACAAACACTTGCCAGAACTTAGAGGGTAACCCATGCCTATCTATCCATTTGTACAACGGTGTTGTGCTGGTACTTCAAGCTCCAGGTAGCTCATAAGGTGAAGAGTGTAACAAGCTTCATTTAATGTCCATTACAGCAGCAGCCATTTCTAACTATGGCAATGGGAGGTGTAGTGTGTGAGAAGGCCCTCATAGTATTATCAACAACAAGTTTACAAACACACAGACACTGTTATCCTCAGTAATCCACACTGACACATTTGTCAGTACTGGAGTCCATAGGTGCAGGTGTTCCTAGGTGTGTACCAGGAATATTGTCCATGGAGAGATGAGAAGAGTCTGGCATGTGGGTACAGTGTTATCATGCCACCTGACATTTGTCCGGAGGCCATCTACCAATTGATGCCAACATGAGTGATCCTCAGGGTGACAGTTAAGTGCAACATCCAGTCATATGGTTGTCTCTTGCAGAGGCCCAGGGAATTGCTCCAACTGACATATATGCAACATATATTACATAGCATGGCCAGTGTCTGAGTAGGAGACCTGTACCCAAGCATGTTCTGTTAACTGTGGTAGTCTAGTTGAGGTATCCATGGTATGTGGTGCATACAGGGTGGGGTTTCCTAGCTGTGGCATTCATAACACAGCTGGGCAGACATGTCAGTGTCAGTCAAGCATTTTTTTTCAATAATAAATCTTTATTATTTTTAACTTTTTCATACACACTTAAATAGAGAAAAAAAAACGAAAATAATTTCTACACAATTTCTATCAACATTAACATTAAATATATACAATATATATACATGAATGCTTTCACCATTTGAATAACATGTCTACAAAGTTTCCATCCAAATATAATCCCTAGTAGTAGTAAGGTTCTTCCAAACATTATACTATATAGTCTAAAATAAAACAATAATGGGATTTCCTGATTTCAATAGATTAGGCTAATATAATGTTAAAAATTTGTTCCCAAATCTTTAGATTGTTTGAATGTTTACTTTGGTTATCAATAACATATTTGTGAGCTAATATATGTTTTATCGCTAAGATCTTAAAGTTTTCCCAAGTCTTTTGCATTGGGTTCAACCAATTTGTAGCTATATAGAGCTGCATTAATAGGAAAATATTCATAAGTACAATCACCTGGGATCTAGGTGTATTGTTTGGAGGAATGTGTAATATCGTAAATTCCCAAGATAACGTTGAAGTTTTATATCCCATCTTTTGCAGTTGTAGTCTTAGGGAATTCCAAAGTTTATATATACATTTGCAGCTCCAAAACATATGTAGGAAGTCCGCAACTTCGTCTTTACAATATGGGTATTTGGGAGAATTCTTGGAGTTGAATTTATACAAGCTACGGCATGTATAGTATGCATTATTATATATCATAAGTTGGGTGAAAGTTAACTTATGAAGAGAGATTGATTTTGCTGTTAATTTAATTGCATTTATGAATTTACTCTCTTCAACCAAAGGTAATTTTTCTTTCCAATATTTCGATATAAGAAGGTGATTATGAAATTTGATATCTTTTATCAGTTTATAGGTAGATATTATATATTTGGTAGTTTGTAATAGAGCTTGCCATAGTAAGGAACATTTCGTTAAATTCTCTTGATTAACAGACAAATCTGTAAAGTAACCACTAGCTAATTCTTTAATCTGACTCAATATAACTAAATATGATTTGGAAAGATTCATTTCTTGTCTTAGATCATAGGCAGAATAATTCAGATATGGGTATATATCTTGTAGAGTTAGGTTTATTATAAGTGGGAAGTTTTTTAAGTTTATAAGTTGATTATTGATTCTTAGATTAGGGATTTTATGGAAGATTTGTAAGAACATCATATATTGATATAGATTTAATGATCTAAAGAGATTTTGTATTGATAGTATATACATTTGTATATGATCCATTAAGGCATATGTTCTAATGGTGTCTTTATTTAAAAAGGGTAAAGCTTTGGGATTCATATTCAAATGCTCCACATGTTTGTAACCCAGTTTTATCCAATTTGGGGACCAATTAGAATTTTCTATATCATAGTTAGCTATTCTTAGAAGTCTATTAGCATTTATAATTAAATAGTAAATTCCAAAGTCAGGTAGATCCAATCCACCTTTTTTTTGGGGGGGTCACCAACTTATCATAGGATATCCTCATTTTCTTTGGTTCCTATATAAATTTAGCAAGTTCGATATGTATCTGTTTGAAAAATTTATTGGTAATTAACACTTGTGCGGATCTAAAGATATATAACATTCTGGGCAATACATTCATTTTAATAGTTGATACCTTTGCTAATGTGGGCAACTTCAAGTTATTCCATCTCCTTAGGTCTAATAAAATTTGATCCCATTTTAGTTTAATATTATTGAGATAGAAGTCCTTACTGTCTGTGGAGAAGGTGATACCTAAATATTTAATCTTCCCTTCAGATTGTATTTGCCCAATCAGAGGTAGAAGTGAAAAGGTTTCAGTGTTTTCAAAGGAAACATATTGTTTTTTCTTTAGGTTTATTTTATAATTTGATATTAATTGAAATTCTTCAACCGCAGATAGTATTCTCTTGGTATCGGAAACAGGTGTTGTACAGTAAATATTTAGATCATCTGTGAAAGCTGCCATAGAAATCTTGGTACCATAAATTACTGGGGCATTGTGATATACATTTTGTTTAATATGCAGAAATAAAGGTTCTAAATATAATTTAAATAATATAGGGGATAGAGGACAACCTTGACGGGTACCGTTCCTGATTTGAATTCTATTAGAAAACATTTTATTTATATATAAGGTTGTATAGGGATTATTATATAATGTTTGTAATATTAGGATAAATTCTTGAGGTATTTTAAAGTAGGGTAAAATATTAAATAAAAATTGTATGTTAACTCTATCAAAAGCCTTATGTGCATCAATAAGGGCATACATATTTAAGTTCTTTTGACTGGCATAAGAAATTAAAGTATAAAGTGTTAAGGTATTATCACTAGCTTGCCTAGAGGTTAAAAACCCAGTTTGTTCATTGTTAATAATTAAATTCGTTATTTTCTTCAATCTGGTAGCTAAAATTGAGGTCAAATTTTTGTATCGATGTTTAAGAGTGATATAGGTCTATAATTATCTGGGTTTTGGAGGTCCGAATTTTCTTTAGGTATAAGGATTGTTTTGGATGCGTTAAAATGTAAATCATTGATTTTGTTATTAATGATATAATTTAAAGTATATGATAATATTTTAACAAGTGTATTGCCGAAAGTGTTGTAAAATTCTGCTGTAAGTCCATCTGGGCCCGGGGCTTTGTGTGATTTCAAAGTTTTGATTGTTGATGTTATTTCCTCCATAGATATTGGTTGTACTAAATCTCTTTGTAGCTTCTCATCGATTTCTGGGAAGCTAATCTTTTGTAGGAAATCAGTATAATTTTCACTTGTAGGTAATTCAGTTTGTTCTCCATAGATTTTGGCGTATATCATTCAAAAATGTTAATAATATCCTTAGATTTCGTATATGTTTTATTTTCATAATATAGTTCCGGAATTAGGTAGGGTGATTTGGCTTGATTAATAATTCTTGATAAAGCCCTTGATGGAGTTTGTATATGATTAGCGTAAGTTGCCAATATTTTAGTTTCATAGAATGATAATCTATTATTTTGGATCAGAAATAGATCCTTCTGACATCTTAAAAGTTCTGTTTCTGTTTGTAAATTATAATTCTGCATTAGTTCTTGGTCTAGTGTTTTGATCTTAGACTCCAAGGTTTGTTCTTCCCTAAGTTGAATTTTTTTATAATAGGAGGCTTTTTGAAGGAAAATACCTCTTATTTGTGCTTTAGCAGTCGCCATTCAATATCTGGTGTGTGTTGGTGATCATCTATCTTAACTAGTACAGACTTGAGAAGGTCTTTTATTTCCTGAATAATTTCTCTTTTGTTTAATAGATTTGGATTTAAAGACCAATTATAACCTCTCTGTAATAAAATATGTCCAGAATTGTTAATAAATCTTAATGTAATTTTAGATTGGTCTGATAGGCACCGAGCATGTGTAAATACTTGTGGGTCAAGATTTACCAGTGTTTCAGAGATTAGAAAAAAGTTTATTCTGGACCACATTTTATGACAGCTTGAATAAAATGTAAAATTGTTGGAATTGGGAGCCTTATTAGAATATTTGAAGGTATCATATAATTGAAATCATACTTGAGTTCGGTTAATGTTAGCGTCACTTGACTATTATATGTTCTATGGTGGGTTGATTTATCCAAATTTGGATTTTGATACACATTCCAGTCCCCTCCTATGATTATATAATGGTTATTATATTGGTTTAATATATGATAAAGTGTGGCAAAAAACAAATGTTGATTATTGCAGGGTGCATATATATTGAGAAGAATAATGGGTTTATCATATAGTGTTGTCGAAAGAATCACATAGCACCATCTTCCTTCTTTGTCCATTTTAAATTCTAAAATTTTATCTTGATATTGGTTTTTAATAATTATCACAACCCACGCACTATTAGTTTTCCCTTCAGAGGCTATAACTTCTCTTATCCATTTTTTTCTTTTTTATTTCTATCCATTGATCATTGGTCATATGTGTTTCCTGGAGTAGTATGTCAGGCAAGCATTTTAAGCAGCCAAGATGGAGACTTGACATCTGCACATCTATACAAAAGACAGAAAGAAATCAGCTAGCCAACAAGTTATGCATCAGGATGAATGTTTTGACAGATAGACGTCAGACACTGATAAGTATGTCATTACTACATGACAGCAGCCCTCAATGACATGTCCTATACACAAAGTAGTCTACAGTTAATATCCACATATCAGATTAATATTCTGTAGCAAATAATTAATAACACACAGCTCACACACTGAGAACATGATAAGCAGTACTCAGAGTCCAGCTTTACATGCAGGGATGTATGGTTCCAGTACTACAATCTGCAATCATTTCTTACTTGGGACAGCACTGTTAACTGTAGTAATGTAATGATACAATAAATGCAAATGTGACTGCATATACCCTGGGATACTACCCATGTATGAAACACATAAAAAAAGAAAAGATTGTTGCACTAGCCATATATACTCAGGTGTCCCATACAGTATACTCTCACCCCTTACTACTGTAATGACAGCACATAGAAGCATGTTATGTACATGAAATTAAATACACTTATCAAAGATGTCACTAACCTACTATTTTCTCATGCTGGAATGTGATCACTGGTTACCAAGGCTAAGCAATGCTTAGCAGGAGTAAGCATTGCTTAAATGTAAATGCTAAGCACATTTGCGCACTGGTAAGCAAAGCCTACATGGTGTAAGCGCTTGTTCATTTAACCATAAGTTAGCAGTGCTTACCGTCATACAAACCTGCTTACAGCTGCCCAAAACTGCCTTAACCACTCTGCATCCAACAGTCCTTGTTCTGCCTAGCAATAAAATCAACAGCCATTGCAGGTCTTGAACCCATGACCCGGTAAACTATTGTCACCACAGTTAATCACTAAACCATCACAGCTGTGACAATGTCTGTGTTTTTTTTCAAATATATCTGTCAGTACACAAACTGAATAGTAGTGAACAACTGCTTTGACTTCTACAATTGTGTAGTACTTGTTAGTGAAAATAGTGTTATGTTGTTTTATGTAAATATACACATATCAGATAAATATAGTGGGATACATCTGGGATGTTATTTACAACACTCATGTTTACACATAACAAGGATATGGATATATATATATATATATATATATATATATATATATATATATATATATATATATATATATATATGTGTGTGTGTGTGTGTGTGTGTGTGTGTATACATATGTAGATATATACATGCACAAATAGTTATATATATATATATATATATATATATATATATATATATATGTTCATAGGTTCATAAGTTCATACTAGGCTATCTGCCCTAGGGCATTTATAAGCCTAGCCAGAGTGTGTTTGGCTTTTGCCACCCATTTTAAATTAATTTTGCTATGCCCTTTTTCGAGGTTAGTATACTGTGCCTCTGTCTAACAGTGACACAGAAGTGATACCCAGGGTAAACCTACGATCCCCCATCCACTCATCAAGATTCCACTTGAAGAGAGTCAATGAGGGACTCTGCCTAACCTGGACTGTTATTTTATTCCAGAGTGAAGGGAGCCTCTGGGTTATGAATCTGTCCCTCCAGCATGTCCTATTTATTTCAGTGCTGAGGTTCAAGTCTCTTGAGCGCGTAGCTTAATGGGATTTGGATTTTCTGAGGTGCAGCATGTCCATTAATTCCGGATTGGACATGGCTTTATACGTCAGGCACAGATCGCCTTTGAGCAGGCGGTATGCCACTGAGTAGAGCTGGAGTTTCTTTAACCAGGCAGCATATGGCATCTGTTTGAGCCCTTTGATCCTCTTGGTGAGGTACTTTTGGGGTCTTTCCAGTTGCTGCAGGTGTCTGGTAAGGTACATCCCAAAAGGGGCATTGTACTCAATTATGGGCCTGATGAGGGATGAGTAAAGAGGCACGATGACCTCCCCTGATCTAGATGTGAATCCCTTCATGATTAGGTGGGCTATATAAAATGTTTTTCTAACCACTTTGGCCATGTGGTTGTCAAATGAGAGATTGCTATCAACTTGGGTCCCCAGGTCCCTAATTACTTCTTCCATACTTAATGGATTACCACCTATGTGGTAATTTGTGGGCACTTTGTTTTTGCCAAAGGGGATGACTATACACTTTTTGACATTTAGCTTGAGGCCATAGCTCTGGCACCAGTTGTCTGTTTCTATGAGGCCCTTTTGGAGAATGCTTGTGTCAGCTGGAGAGTCGATTAGGGCGCCCAGTTTGCAGTCATCTGCGAACTTGGTCAGCCACAGTCCTTCCATGTTGGCCTGTACCTCAGAGAAATATATACCGAACAAGAGAGGCCTCAGGATTGAGCCATGTGGGATGCCACTTGTAACTGGTTTGGAGTCTGACATGGCTCCAGCAATTCTAACCATGTGGGTTCTGTCCTTGAGCCAATTTGCAACCCATCTAGTGACATAGGGGTTTATTTTTAAGCTGGTGAGCTTATCTATAATGCCCGAGTGGGGTATTGTACCGAAGGCTTTTATGAGGTCCAGGTAGGCTGTGTGGACCACCTTCCCCTCGTCAATGGCATTGGTGACTGTTTCAAAGAAATCAACCAGGTTTAAGAGGCAGGATCTGCCCTTAACAAAGCCGAACTGGGTAGGATCCAGTGTCTGTAGGTCCCCAATATCTTTATTTATGAGGTCCATGATGATCCTTTCCATAGCTTTGCAGACCAAGCTAGTCAGGCTTATGGGGCGATAGTTTCCAGGATCCATTGAGGCACCACCTTTGTGGAGAGGGACCACTGTTGCTGTACTCCACTCTTTGGGTACATATCATGTAGTAAGGCTGAGATTGAACAGTAGTTTTATGTTTGGGTTTAGCTCTTCTTGGAGTTCATGTAGGATGCAGCCCGGGACACCGTCTGGTCCCATTGATGCTGTGTTTTTAGCTTTGGAGAGGGCGGCTCTTACCTGACCATCTGAGATGTCAGGGTGGCAGCACTCTGCTAGGATAGATATTTTCCCTTTTGGTGGGGAGGGGGGAGAAGTTTGTGCTGAACCTGTCGTCTAGGATGTTGGCCATGTCTGTGGATTCAGTGTATTTGTTGTCATTTTGGACTAATTCTGAGCATATCTGGGAATTCCCACCCAGGTTCCTAACATAACTAAAGAAAGCCTTGTGTTTATCCTTAGTGTCCTGTGCAATTTTTCTCTCGAAGCTGGCCTTAGACGATTTTATGAGTGCCCGTAGTTTTTTGCTAACACTGATCAGAGATGCCTTCCTTTTTTGGGATTTTGCTCTATCATGTAGTAGCTTCCTCCTTCTATTGTATAGTTTGTTTATGGCTGGGGTCCACCAGACAGGACGTCTGCCTTTGGAGGATTGGGTCTTGGTTTTATTTGGGATTGTATGATCCATGCATTCCTGAAGGTGTTCATAAGAATGCGTTTATAATGGATTCTGCAGTCTGGGCCGTATTTTCCACAGGCCCAGGGCCTTTGAAGGATTCCACCTCGGTTTTAAGGACTGTGAAATTTGCTTTAGAGAAGTTTTTCACTGTGGTTTTCTGGGCAGGGTGTGGGTTAGGGATGTGAATATCCAGTGAGATTAGTTTATGGTCTGATCTTACCAGTGAGGGATACACTTCTGGTCTGGAGCATAGAGTCCCCATGTTGGTGATGATCAGGTCCAGTATGTTTTCCCCTCTTGTGGGAGTGGTAACAAGTTGTTCCATAGCATTTGAGTTTATAAATTCTAGGAACCTTTGAGCTAGGGTGTTGGAGCTAGAGTAATGCTCCCAATCTATGTTTGGATAGTTGAGGTCGCCCAATATAATGGTGTTTGGAGAAACCTTCATATTTTCCAGTGTTCTCAGGAAGGCTGTGTGTGGTTCATGGGTTTGGGAGGGTGGTCTGTAGCAGGCTATAAACTGGAAGGCAGTTTTACCCACTGTTAGTTGCACATGGATAGTCTCTGATGCTTCGTGCTGTGCCACCAACCTGGAGGTGTGGGTATCTTTGACGAATATTGATACTCCCCCTCCATTTGTGGTTCGGTCCAAGTTTTGGGGCCGAAAAGAATGGTATGAGGTATAACCTGGTAGTACTGGGGTGCTCTCATGAGCCTTGAACCAGGTTTCTGTTACTGCACAGATATCGATGTTCTCCATGCTAAGGAGAGTTTCGAGTGCATGCATCTTGAGGTTTAGACTTCTGGCATTGAGTAGCATTACTCTTAGTTTCTTATCCCTTGTAATACCTATGGAGGTGGGTTTGTCTTTTGAACCTTGCCTAAAAAAGGCACTATGGGGGTAGCAAGAGCCTTTGTCAATATCCAAAAGCCCAGGGGTGACAGGTGCAGGCCATCCCTAGTGAAGCATCGTGGCTTGTCGGGCATGTCATCCCAGGCTGACAGGCATTGGATCCCCTTTGAATGACACCAATACTTAAGCCAATTGTTGAAATTAATCATCTTGTCTTCATATTGTGGCATCATTCTTGGTGAGGGTAAGATGCTACTCAAGGTCAGGGTCATACCGGCCTGGGCTACATGCTCAGAGAGTACACAATGAGGAACCTTGTTTGCAGACAGAAACGCCTCCGAGTCAAAAAGCTTCTTAACGCTTTTATTTTGAACAAACCAAAAGAGCGTTTTCGCCACAGTCCACTGCAGCTTCTTCAGAGAAACAGATTAGACAAAAAACACTCCATTTAAAAATACTACATCAGGAAATGACATATTCCTGTTTCCTGTTACCGAACAGTTGTATTTAAAAACACATACAAAGTGCTTAAAACTTAAAGGAATCCCACATTTAAAATCATTTTTAAAAATAACCAACAACAATAGAAAATAGATTCAATTATATGAAAAAAGGAACTCAGCGACTTAACAATGATATGGATGACAATGAACAGCTATCATACTATTTACAATAAACTACTATACAAAATGTGTAAGTAGATCTATCGAAAAATATACTCTAATACTCAATTGGAACATTAAAAACACATATGCCATATGTGAGGTGTGTATAAGGCATAAATACTGCCCTTTTTTTTTTTTTTTTTTTTTTTTTTTTTTTTTTTTTTGCTCAGGCTTAGTTTATTAAACATTTTGTTTGTGATGTAGCCATGCAGGGCTAAGGAAGAAGAAGGAAAAAAAGGGGGGGGGGGGAGGGGAGAAAGGGGAGAAATATCCTTTGCCCTGCGGAAACACGTGCGACCTAAAAAAGAGATTCTGCACGTGAAGATCCATTGTGTCTTCCTACTAGGACAACTAAGACTAGTTTGAAAACATGACTGTTAGGTTAAGCAAACCCTAAATAGTCAACGGTCAAGTCAACTAGCTAGACCCAATATGTTAGTGCAAGGTGCTACAAACCACCCAAGACTGTCGAGTCGTCAAATATGTACTGCCTGGTATCCGGGTCAGTCCTAAAGTCAGAGATAACTATGTAGTAACAATAGGTTTCACCTGAAATAACTTTTTAATTTAAGTACTGGGGCAATATTGCAGTTAGTGTTAAGGCCAGGAAGACAGAAAGCGTCCAAGCGCAACTGCCAATCCAGCTCACAATTTTCTAGTATTAAAGATACAGGGCCCCCCCTGATTTTTAAGGGTACATGGTCTATAGCCATAAAGCTAAAACTATGTCCTGGGAACAATGCAATATGTTTCGCCAGTGCGTTGTCATCTTTACATGTCCTAATTGCATACAAGTGCTCATACATCCTATCTCGCAGTCTCCTGTCAGTTTTTCTGATGTAGAACCCAGGGCAACAGTTGCACATGGCAATATATATAACTGATTTGCTCTCACAATTAAGTGCATGCCTGATGACAAACTTCCTGTCCCTAACAAGGAATGTCTCCCTGTTCGGACATTGTTACAGAAGTTACAGAATCCACATCTGGACATTCCTTTCCTTTTATAAAAACTATGCTGTTGAACATCCCTTTGTAATAATTCCTTCAAATTTTTAGATCGTTTAAAAATAAATCTGGGTTCATCTCCCAATTTTCCTGCTAGTGATGGATTTGAAGATATCAACCTCCAATTCTTACGGATGATGTCCAAAATTGCTTCTGAATTAGTACTAAAAATAGTAACAAAGCTCAAAGATAAATCTATGTTTGATTCTCTGCGGTCATCATTACTACCTATGAGACCACTTGTAGGCACATCATCCGTAAAACTGCCGACTACACTAGAAGGGACCTTTTGTTTAGTCAATAAAGGGGTGTAAAAGCCTCTAGTTCTTTTAAGTGTAACTTCCTCAATAAGTTCACAAACCATTTTCTCAGGATAACCCCGGTTAGTGAACATTTCCTTCAGAAATGAACATTCCTTAACGAAATCCACAAGAGTGCTACACATTCTTCCTGCCCTCACCAGCTGTCCCTTCACTATAGATCTTTTCTGTTTGTGAGGGTGAAAGCTGGTGAAGTGCAGGAAAGAATTGCAGTATGTGGGTTTCCTGAAGACGGTGGACCTGAAGCACTGATGACAAATATCCTTCGTAAGTTTGACATCTAAATAGTCCAGCTCAGTGGTAGAAAATTTAAAAGTGAACTTCAGGAACTCAGTGGAATTACTGATATTATCCACTAATTTTTTCGCTTCCATTTCTGACCCCCTGAATAGGAGGAACATGTCGTCAAGGTAGCGGGTGTAGAAGGTAACAGGGGCCATAATACCAGGGAGATCAGCCAAGATGTTTGCTTCCCAGTACCCCATTACGTAATTTGCCACACCTGCTCCACATGGGGAGCCCATCGCTACCCCCCGTTTCTGTAAATAGAAGTCACCGTCAAATAGGAAATAGTTACTGGTTAGTACTATTTCAAGTAATTCCATAACCAGTTCGATCTCCAGTCTGGACGCCCCAAAATTTTGTAACATTGACCCTGTCCATTCGACTGCCTCTAAGTGCGGTATGCACGTATAGAGGTCAATGACATCTATAGTTAACAAGTTGTCATCTTCATTGAATGGCAGTTTGTTTATGTTATCCAAAAATGTCCATGAGTCCTTACACACACTTGGAATATGCTTGATATATTTGTCCAAAATGTGTGTGATTAGTTTGGAACATGGGTAAGTAATAGAGGATCTGCTGTCAATTAAAGCTCTCATAGGGGGGTCAGTAACACTTTTGTGAATTTTAGGGATCCCAAACATAACGGGGATCTTGGAAGACATGATGTCAATATAATTATATGTCTTGATGTCAATTTTCCCCGTTAAGAAAAGGTCCCTAAAATATCCCCTGATCCTTTGTGTGGTACCATTAACTTCATTTCTTGAAGCTTTTGTGTAGGCATCACTATCAAGGAGGGAAGTCATTTTCTCATTGTAGGTGACATTATGAAAAATCACCAAGCCTCCTCCCTTGTCCGGTTTTAACACCCGTATGGGTAACTGGCTAAGTTCATCCAGTAATAAACGTTGTTCTTTAGAAATATTGGGAGTTGTGATCCTATTATATTCATTATATTTGTTACCCAAAAATCTGAAGTCAAATTCACACATGTTCTCAAACAATTCCAACGTAGAATGTAATGGAGGATTAAAAACACTGGACAGTTTTGGTAGTCCTACATTGGGGATGGTGTTTGCTTCACCATGATTCACAACCTCTATTTCATGATTGAACAGTAACTTAAGATTCATTTTTCTTACAAAACACTTTAGTTCAATAATTTCTTTAGCAACATTCCCGTAGGAAGTTGGAACAAAAGTGTTTCCAAAAGCCAACAATTCTATCAATTGTTGGTCCAAGATGATGTCAGAAAAATTGTAAATGGTAAAGTCGCCATTCGTATTAGTAAGAATGACGGGGGGCCCACTATGAGAAGGTGAGCTTAAGACATCAGCATCGGCTATACTAGAACTGTCTGCCACAAAGGAATTAAATATGGGGTCAAACAGGGGCGAATTTGTTACTTCGTTCTGTTCCTGTAAGTCTTCTTGCTGCGTTGCCCTAAAAAATTTTTATTATTACTATTCCCTGCATTGTAAGTGTTGTGCCCCCTGTTGTCATTGAAACCTTTGTCACTTCTCTCGTGGCTTCCCTTATCTTTAGCAAAGCCCTTAATTCTGTTACTCCTTCTAGGTGTTGGGGTGGCATGGACATTCCCAGTATCTTCTTCATCAAGGTCTTCTACCCCGTTCTCATCCTCACCTAATGTTTGGACAGGGTATTCATTATTACTACTTATACGAACATGTCTAGTCCCTTTAAGATTAGGGTAAGCAGCATTTTTACCATAAGCCTCTCTGTCCCTGCTCAGTTTTTTGCTCTTGTTTCCCTTTAGTTTAAGTAACAGAGTGTCAATACTGGACAAGATACGTCCGTAATCAAACTGGTATCTACTAAAATCTAAATGTTGCTTAATCTCAATGTCTAAATCATTAATTTCTTTTAATACAACATCAACATTTGCTCCATAGTGCTTGATAATAACATTCATTAACTCAGCACCATGTTTTTGAAAAAGAGCCTCCAGGTCGATCAAGAAGTCATGGTCTGAAATTAAACCAGAAGGCGTGAAAATTATTCCGCAAGCCTTTTGGTACAATATTTTCATTAATGCATTGCTTGAAGTACGCAGACTCGAGCTGCAGTTTTTTTAATTTTAATAATTTAGAGTCAAAAACTTTAAGCTTTTCTGATAAGCATAAGCCATCATTATTTGCAACAGTACCTGTATTTGTTCCTTGCTCGATAAACAACAAGTTAGTAGTGTCCAATAGCCAACCACCAAGGTCTGGAATTCTGTTGTTAGACCCTGTAGGCATATTGTCATTACTGGAACCAGCAACTACTCCATTCCGAGCAGTTGGTTGGACGGTGGTGCGTTCGCTAGATGCTACTGCAGCGTACGAACCAATCCGTCTTGTTGCTTCCTGGCCACTCGGACTTAAACCGGAAAGCTGTAATCCATGTCCTTGACTCGCTCTTGTGCCAGGGACATCGGCAGGTGACATAGTCCGAGGATTAGGTTGCGCTGCTGGGATCCAATCTTCATTTGGACCCTGGCTGTGCTCTATTGTCAAACCATTCCCAATCGGGCCATTTCTCAATGCATGGAAGGAAGCTTGCATCGTATCCATCCTCGAGTTCATGTCATCCAGTCTAGCTGATAGGCCTGCTATCAGCGAAGTTAAGTCAATGTCCATAGCAGTGCTGCCAGTTGCCATTAACTCAACTGTTAGTCAACTGCTAACAACTACCGGTGAAACAAGATGAAACACGGAAGGCTGCAAAGCTGCAAACCAACAGGAATCCTCCAGCAAAAAACCACAAAAACAACTTTCAAACCGGTCAGACCAAAACGTACACAATGAGGAACCTTGTTTGCAGACAGAAACGCCTCCGAGTCAAAAAGCTTCTTAACGCTTTTATTTTGAACAAACCAAAAGAGCGTTTTCGCCACAGTCCACTGCAGCTTCTTCAGAGAAACAGATTAGACAAAAAACACTCCATTTAAAAATACTACATCAGGAAATGACATATTCCTGTTTCCTGTTACCGAACAGTTGTATTTAAAAACACATACAAAGTGCTTAAAACTTAAAGGAATCCCACATTTAAAATCATTTTTAAAAATAACCAACAACAATAGAAAATAGATTCAATTATATGAAAAAAGGAACTCAGCGACTTAACAATGATATGGATGACAATGAACAGCTATCATACTATTTACAATAAACTACTATACAAAATGTGTAAGTAGATCTATCGAAAAATATACTCTAATACTCAATTGGACAAATATATCAAGCATATTCCAAGTGTGTGTAAGGACTCATGGACATTTTTGGATTACATAAACAAACTGCCATTCAATGAAGATGACAACTTGTTAACTATAGATGTCATTGACCTCTACACGTGCATACCGCACTTAGAGGCGGTTGAATGGACAGGGTCAATGTTACAAAATTTTGGGGCGTCCAGACTGGAGATCGAACTGGTTATGAAATAGTACTAACCAGTAACTATTTCCTATTTGACGGTGACTTCTATTTACAGAAACGGGGGGTAGCGATGGGCTCCCCATGTGGAGCAGGTGTGGCAAATTACGTAATGGGGTACTGGGAAGCAAACATCTTGGCTGATCTCCCTGGTATTATGGCCCCTGTTACCTTCTACACCCGCTACCTTGACGACATGTTCCTCCTATTCAGGGGGTCAGAAATGGAAGCGAAAAAATTAGTGGATAATATCAGTAATTCCACTGAGTTCCTGAAGTTCACTTTTAAATTTTCTACCACTGAGCTGGACTATTTAGATGTCAAACTTACGAAGGATATTTGTCATCAGTGCTTCAGGTCCACCGTCTTCAGGAAACCCACATACTGCAATTCTTTCCTGCACTTCACCAGCTTTCACCCTCACAAACAGAAAAGATCTATAGTGAAGGGACAGCTGGTGAGGGCAGGAAGAATGTGTAGCACTCTTGTGGATTTCGTTAAGGAATGTTCATTTCTGAAGGAAATGTTCACTAACCGGGGTTATCCTGAGAAAATGGTTTGTGAACTTATTGAGGAAGTTACACTTAAAAGAACTAGAGGCTTTTACACCCCTTTATTGACTAAACAAAAGGTCCCTTCTAGTGTAGTCGGCAGTTTTACGGATGATGTGCCTACAAGTGGTCTCATAGGTAGTAATGATGACCGCAGAGAATCAAACATAGATTTATCTTTGAGCTTTGTTACTATTTTTAGTACTAATTCAGAAGCAATTTTGGACATCATCCGTAAGAATTGGAGGTTGATATCTTCAAATCCATCACTAGCAGGAAAATTGGGAGATGAACCCAGATTTATTTTTAAACGATCTAAAAATTTGAAGGAATTATTACAAAGGGATGTTCAACAGCATAGTTTTTATAAAAGGAAAGGAATGTCCAGATGTGGATTCTGTAACTTCTGTAACAATGTCCGAACAGGGGAGACATTCCTTGTTAGGGACAGGAAGTTTGTCATCAGGCATGCACTTAATTGTGAGAGCAAATCAGTTATATATATTGCCATGTGCAACTGTTGCCCTGGGTTCTACATCGGAAAAACTGACAGGAGACTGCGAGATAGGATGTATGAGCACTTGTATGCAATTAGGACATGTAAAGATGACAACGCACTGGCGAAACATATTGCATTGTTCCCAGGACATAGTTTTAGCTTTATGGCTATAGACCATGTACCCTTAAAAATCAGGGGGGGCCCTGTATCTTTAATACTAGAAAATTGTGAGCTGGATTGGCAGTTGCGCTTGGACGCTTTCTGTCTTCCTGGCCTTAACACTAACTGCAATATTGCCCCAGTACTTAAATTAAAAAGTTATTTCAGGTGAAACCTATTGTTACTACATAGTTATCTCTGACTTTAGGACTGACCCGGATACCAGGCAGTACATATTTGACGACTCGACAGTCTTGGGTGGTTTGTAGCACCTTGCACTAACATATTGGGTCTAGCTAGTTGACTTGACCGTTGACTATTTAGGGTTTGCTTAACCTAACAGTCATGTTTTCAAACTAGTCTTAGTTGTCCTAGTAGGAAGACACAATGGATCTTCACGTGCAGAATCTCTTTTTTAGGTCGCACGTGTTTCCAGAGGCAAAGGATATTTCTCCCATTTCTCCCCCTCCCCCCCCCCCTTTTTTCCTTCTTCTTCCTTAGCCCTGCATGGCTACAACACAAACAAAATGTTTAATAAACTAAGCCTGAGCAAAAAAATGGGCAGTATTTATGCCTTATACACACCTCACATATGGCATATGTGTTTTTAATGTTCCAATTGAGTATTAGAGTATATTGTTCGATAGATCTACTTACACATTTTGTATAGTAGTTCATTGTAAATAGTATGATAGCTGTTCATTGTCATCCATATCATTGTTAAGTCGCTGAGTTCCTTTTTTTTATACAATTGAATCTATTTTCTATTGTTGTTTGTTATTTTTAAAAATGATTTTAAATGTGGGATTCCTTTAAGTTTTAAGCACTTTGTATGTGTTTTTAAATACAACTGTTCGGTAACAGGAAACAGGAATATGTCATTTCCTGATGTAGTATTTTTAAATGGAGTGTTTTTTGTCTAATCTGTTTCTCTGAAGAAGCTGCAGTGGACTGTGGCGAAAACGCTCTTTTGGTTTGTTCAAAATAAAAGCGTTAAGAAGCTTTTTGACTCGGAGGCGTTTCTGTCTGCAAACAAGGTTCCTCATTGTGTACGTTTTGGTCTGACCGGTTTGAAAGTTGTTTCTACATGCTCAGAGAGCCTTTTTATGCACTTTTTCTTTTAAAAAATACAGTATTTAAATTGATTTAAACTGTGTATGAAGGAGTGTTGAAGGAATTTTTAACTGGTTATTCTGCTCTTCAGTAACTTGAACTAAAAGCTAGTGTTGGCTGAATTTTGTTATTTGCTAGTAATTACAGGTGTGGGGGTAGCCACATTCAGTGATTTCCTGTCCTTGCATATTTAAACTGGTGCATGTGAAATAATTCCTGCTTTAAAACTTCAGCTTGGCAAGCTAAGAACTTGGTTATATTCAACTGGACGTATAAGAGAATTTAAGTACCTTTTATGCACTTTTTCTTTTAAAAATACAGTATTTAAATTGATTTAAACTGTGTATGAAGGAGTGTTGAAGGAATTTTTAACTGGTTATTCTGCTCTTCAGTAACTTGAACTAAAAGCTAGTGTTGGCTGAATTTTGTTATTTGCTAGTAATTACAGGTGTGGGGGTAGCCACATTCAGTGATTTCCTGTCCTTGCATATTTAAACTGGTGCATGTGAAATAATTCCTGCTTTAAAACTTCAGCTTGGCAAGCTAAGAACTTGGTTATATTCAACTGGACGTATAAGAGAATTTAAGTACCTTTTTATGCACTTTTCTTTTAAAAATACAGTATTTAAATTGATTTAAACTGTGTATGAAGGAGTGTTGAAGGAATTTTTAACTGGTTATTCTGCTCTTCAGTAACTTGAACTAAAAGCTAGTGTTGGCTGAATTTTGTTATTTGCTAGTAATTACAGGTGTGGGGTAGCCACATTCAGTGATTTCCTGTCCTTGCATATTTAAACTGGTGCATGTGAAATAATTCCTGCTTTAAAACTTCAGCTTGGCAAGCTAAGAACTTGGTTATATTCAACTGGACGTATAAGAGAATTTAAGTACCTTTTTATGCACTTTTCTTTTAAAAATACAGTATTTAAATTGATTTAAACTGTGTATGAAGGAGTGTTGAAGGAATTTTTAACTGGTTATTCTGCTCTTCAGTAACTTGAACTAAAAGCTAGTGTTGGCTGAATTTTGTTATTTGCTAGTAATTACAGGTGTGGGGGTAGCCACATTCAGTGATTTCCTGTCCTTGCATATTTAAACTGGTGCATGTGAAATAATTCCTGCTTTAAAACTTCAGCTTGGCAAGCTAAGAACTTGGTTATATTCAACTGGACGTATAAGAGAATTTAAGTACCTTTTTATGCACTTTTCTTTTAAAAATACAGTATTTAAATTGATTTAAACTGTGTATGAAGGAGTGTTGAAGGAATTTTTAACTGGTTATTCTGCTCTTCAGTAACTTGAACTAAAAGCTAGTGTTGGCTGAATTTTGTTATTTGCTAGTAATTACAGGTGTGGGGGTAGCCACATTCAGTGATTTCCTGTCCTTGCATATTTAAACTGGTGCATGTGAAATAATTCCTGCTTTAAAACTTCAGCTTGGCAAGCTAAGAACTTGGTTATATTCAACTGGACGTATAAGAGAATTTAAGTACCTTTTTATGCACTTTTTCTTTTAAAAATACAGTATTTAAATTGATTTAAACTGTGTATGAAGGAGTGTTGAAGGAATTTTTAACTGGTTATTCTGCTCTTCAGTAACTTAAACTAAAAAGCTAGTGTTGGCTGAATTTTGTTATTTGCTAGTAATTACAGGTGTGGGGGTAGCCACATTCAGTGATTTCCTGTCCTTGCATATTTAAACTGGTGCATGTGAAATAATTCCTGCTTTAAAACTTCAGCTTGGCAAGCTAAGAACTTGGTTATATTCAACTGGACGTATAAGAGAATTTAAGTACCTTTTTATGCACTTTTTCTTTTAAAAATACAGTATTTAAATTGATTTAAACTGTGTATGAAGGAGTGTTGAAGGAATTTTTAACTGGTTATTCTGCTCTTCAGTAACTTGAACTAAAAGCTAGTGTTGGCTGAATTTTGTTATTTGCTAGTAATTACAGGTGTGGGGTAGCCACATTCAGTGATTTCCTGTCCTTGCATATTTAAACTGGTGCATGTGAAATAATTCCTGCTTTAAAACTTCAGCTTGGCAAGCTAAGAACTTGGTTATATTCAACTGGACGTATAAGAGAATTTAAGTACCTTTTTATGCACTTTTTCTTTTAAAAATACAGTATTTAAATTGATTTAAACTGTGTATGAAGGAGTGTTGAAGGAATTTTAACTGGTTATTCTGCTCTTCAGTAACTTGAACTAAAAGCTAGTGTTGGCTGAATTTTGTTATTTGCTAGTAATTACAGGTGTGGGGGTAGCCACATTCAGTGATTTCCTGTCCTTGCATATTTAAACTGGTGCATGTGAAATAATTCCTGCTTTAAAACTTCAGCTTGGCAAGCTAAGAACTTGGTTATATTCAACTGGACGTATAAGAGAATTTAAGTACCTTTTTATGCACTTTTTCTTTTAAAAATACAGTATTTAAATTGATTTAAACTGTGTATGAAGGAGTGTTGAAGGAATTTTTAACTGGTTATTCTGCTCTTCAGTAACTTGAACTAAAAGCTAGTGTTGGCTGAATTTTGTTATTTGCTAGTAATTACAGGTGTGGGGGTAGCCACATTCAGTGATTTCCTGTCCTTGCATATTTAAACTGGTGCATGTGAAATAATTCCTGCTTTAAAACTTCAGCTTGGCAAGCTAAGAACTTGGTTATATTCAACTGGACGTATAAGAGAATTTAAGTACCTTTTATGCACTTTTTCTTTTAAAAATACAGTATTTAAATTGATTTAAACTGTGTATGAAGGAGTGTTGAAGGAATTTTTAACTGGTTATTCTGCTCTTCAGTAACTTGAACTAAAAGCTAGTGTTGGCTGAATTTTGTTATTTGCTAGTAATTACAGGTGTGGGGGTAGCCACATTCAGTGATTTCCTGTCCTTGCATATTTAAACTGGTGCATGTGAAATAATTCCTGCTTTAAAACTTCAGCTTGGCAAGCTAAGAACTTGGTTATATTCAACTGGACGTATAAGAGAATTTAAGTACCTTTTATGCACTTTTCTTTTAAAAATACAGTATTTAAATTGATTTAAACTGTGTATGAAGGAGTGTTGAAGGAATTTTTAACTGGTTATTCTGCTCTTCAGTAACTTGAACTAAAAGCTAGTGTTGGCTGAATTTTGTTATTTGCTAGTAATTACAGGTGTGGGGGTAGCCACATTCAGTGATTTCCTGTCCTTGCATATTTAAACTGGTGCATGTGAAATAATTCCTGCTTTAAAACTTCAGCTTGGCAAGCTAAGAACTTGGTTATATTCAACTGGACGTATAAGAGAATTTAAGTACCTTTTATGCACTTTTCTTTTAAAAATACAGTATTTAAATTGATTTAAACTGTGTATGAAGGAGTGTTGAAGGAATTTTTAACTGGTTATTCTGCTCTTCAGTAACTTGAACTAAAAGCTAGTGTTGGCTGAATTTTGTTATTTGCTAGTAATTACAGGTGTGGGGGTAGCCACATTCAGTGATTTCCTGTCCTTGCATATTTAAACTGGTGCATGTGAAATAATTCCTGCTTTAAAACTTCAGCTTGGCAAGCTAAGAACTTGGTTATATTCAACTGGACGTATAAGAGAATTTAAGTACCTTTTTATGCACTTTTCTTTTAAAAATACAGTATTTAAATTGATTTAAACTGTGTATGAAGGAGTGTTGAAGGAATTTTTAACTGGTTATTCTGCTCTTCAGTAACTTGAACTAAAAGCTAGTGTTGGCTGAATTTTGTTATTTGCTAGTAATTACAGGTGTGGGGGTAGCCACATTCAGTGATTTCCTGTCCTTGCATATTTAAACTGGTGCATGTGAAATAATTCCTGCTTTAAAACTTCAGCTTGGCAAGCTAAGAACTTGGTTATATTCAACTGGACGTATAAGAGAATTTAAGTACCTTTTATGCACTTTTTTTTAAAAATACAGTATTTAAATTGATTTAAACTGTGTATGAAGGAGTGTTGAAGGAATTTTTAACTGGTTATTCTGCTCTTCAGTAACTTGAACTAAAAGCTAGTGTTGGCTGAATTTTGTTATTTGCTAGTAATTACAGGTGTGGGGGTAGCCACATTCAGTGATTTCCTGTCCTTGCATATTTAAACTGGTGCATGTGAAATAATTCCTGCTTTAAAACTTCAGCTTGGCAAGCTAAGAACTTGGTTATATTCAACTGGACGTATAAGAGAATTTAAGTACCTTTTATGCACTTTTCTTTTAAAAATACAGTATTTAAATTGATTTAAACTGTGTATGAAGGAGTGTTGAAGGAATTTTTAACTGGTTATTCTGCTCTTCAGTAACTTGAACTAAAAGCTAGTGTTGGCTGAATTTTGTTATTTGCTAGTAATTACAGGTGTGGGGGTAGCCACATTCAGTGATTTCCTGTCCTTGCATATTTAAACTGGTGCATGTGAAATAATTCCTGCTTTAAAACTTCAGCTTGGCAAGCTAAGAACTTGGTTATATTCAACTGGACGTATAAGAGAATTTAAGTACCTTTTTATGCACTTTTCTTTTTAAAAAATACAGTATTTAAATTGATTTAAACTGTGTATGAAGGAGTGTTGAAGGAATTTTAACTGGTTATTCTGCTCTTCAGTAACTTGAACTAAAAGCTAGTGTTGGCTGAATTTTGTTATTTGCTAGTAATTACAGGTGTGGGGTAGCCACATTCAGTGATTTCCTGTCCTTGCATATTTAAACTGGTGCATGTGAAATAATTCCTGCTTTAAAACTTCAGCTTGGCAAGCTAAGAACTTGGTTATATTCAACTGGACGTATAAGAGAATTTAAGTACCTTTTATGCACTTTTTCTTTAAAAAATACAGTATTTAAATTGATTTAAACTGTGTATGAAGGAGTGTTGAAGGAATTTTAACTGGTTATTCTGCTCTTCAGTAACTTGAACTAAAAGCTAGTGTTGGCTGAATTTTGTTATTTGCTAGTAATTACAGGTGTGGGGGTAGCCACATTCAGTGATTTCCTGTCCTTGCATATTTAAACTGGTGCATGTGAAATAATTCCTGCTTTAAAACTTCAGCTTGGCAAGCTAAGAACTTGGTTATATTCAACTGGACGTATAAGAGAATTTAAGTACCTTTTTATGCACTTTTCTTTTAAAAAATACAGTATTTAAATTGATTTAAACTGTGTATGAAGGAGTGTTGAAGGAATTTTAACTGGTTATTCTGCTCTTCAGTAACTTGAACTAAAAGCTAGTGTTGGCTGAATTTTGTTATTTGCTAGTAATTACAGGTGTGGGGGTAGCCACATTCAGTGATTTCCTGTCCTTGCATATTTAAACTGGTGCATGTGAAATAATTCCTGCTTTAAAACTTCAGCTTGGCAAGCTAAGAACTTGGTTATATTCAACTGGACGTATAAGAGAATTTAAGTACCTTTTTATGCACTTTTCTTTTAAAAATACAGTATTTAAATTGATTTAAACTGTGTATGAAGGAGTGTTGAAGGAATTTTTAACTGGTTATTCTGCTCTTCAGTAACTTGAACTAAAAGCTAGTGTTGGCTGAATTTTGTTATTTGCTAGTAATTACAGGTGTGGGGGTAGCCACATTCAGTGATTTCCTGTCCTTGCATATTTAAACTGGTGCATGTGAAATAATTCCTGCTTTAAAACTTCAGCTTGGCAAGCTAAGAACTTGGTTATATTCAACTGGACGTATAAGAGAATTTAAGTACCTTTTTATGCACTTTTCTTTTAAAAATACAGTATTTAAATTGATTTAAACTGTGTATGAAGGAGTGTTGAAGGAATTTTTAACTGGTTATTCTGCTCTTCAGTAACTTGAACTAAAAGCTAGTGTTGGCTGAATTTTGTTATTTGCTAGTAATTACAGGTGTGGGGGTAGCCACATTCAGTGATTTCCTGTCCTTGCATATTTAAACTGGTGCATGTGAAATAATTCCTGCTTTAAAACTTCAGCTTGGCAAGCTAAGAACTTGGTTATATTCAACTGGACGTATAAGAGAATTTAAGTACCTTTTATGCACTTTTCTTTTAAAAATACAGTATTTAAATTGATTTAAACTGTGTATGAAGGAGTGTTGAAGGAATTTTTAACTGGTTATTCTGCTCTTCAGTAACTTGAACTAAAAGCTAGTGTTGGCTGAATTTTGTTATTTGCTAGTAATTACAGGTGTGGGGGTAGCCACATTCAGTGATTTCCTGTCCTTGCATATTTAAACTGGTGCATGTGAAATAATTCCTGCTTTAAAACTTCAGCTTGGCAAGCTAAGAACTTGGTTATATTCAACTGGACGTATAAGAGAATTTAAGTACCTTTTTATGCACTTTTCTTTTAAAAATACAGTATTTAAATTGATTTAAACTGTGTATGAAGGAGTGTTGAAGGAATTTTTAACTGGTTATTCTGCTCTTCAGTAACTTGAACTAAAAGCTAGTGTTGGCTGAATTTTGTTATTTGCTAGTAATTACAGGTGTGGGGGTAGCCACATTCAGTGATTTCCTGTCCTTGCATATTTAAACTGGTGCATGTGAAATAATTCCTGCTTTAAAACTTCAGCTTGGCAAGCTAAGAACTTGGTTATATTCAACTGGACGTATAAGAGAATTTAAGTACCTTTTATGCACTTTTTTTTAAAAATACAGTATTTAAATTGATTTAAACTGTGTATGAAGGAGTGTTGAAGGAATTTTTAACTGGTTATTCTGCTCTTCAGTAACTTGAACTAAAAGCTAGTGTTGGCTGAATTTTGTTATTTGCTAGTAATTACAGGTGTGGGGGTAGCCACATTCAGTGATTTCCTGTCCTTGCATATTTAAACTGGTGCATGTGAAATAATTCCTGCTTTAAAACTTCAGCTTGGCAAGCTAAGAACTTGGTTATATTCAACTGGACGTATAAGAGAATTTAAGTACCTTTTATGCACTTTTCTTTTAAAAATACAGTATTTAAATTGATTTAAACTGTGTATGAAGGAGTGTTGAAGGAATTTTTAACTGGTTATTCTGCTCTTCAGTAACTTGAACTAAAAGCTAGTGTTGGCTGAATTTTGTTATTTGCTAGTAATTACAGGTGTGGCGGTAGCCACATTCAGTGATTTCCTGTCCTTGCATATTTAAACTGGTGCATGTGAAATAATTCCTGCTTTAAAACTTCAGCTTGGCAAGCTAAGAACTTGGTTATATTCAACTGGACGTATAAGAGAATTTAAGTACCTTTTTATGCACTTTTTTTTAATATATACAGTATTTAAATTGATTTAAACTGTGTATGAAGGAGTGTTGAAGGAATTTTAACTGGTTATTCTGCTCTTCAGTAACTTGAACTAAAAGCTAGTGTTGGCTGAATTTTGTTATTTGCTAGTAATTACAGGTGTGGGGGTAGCCACATTCAGTGATTTCCTGTCCTTGCATATGTAAACTGGTGCATGTGAAATAATTCCTGCTTTAAAACTTCAGCTTGGCAAGCTAAGAACTTGGTTATATTCAACTGGACGTATAAGAGAATTTAAGTACCTTTTTATGCACTTTTCTTTTTAAAAATACAGTATTTAAATTGATTTAAACTGTGTATGAAGGAGTGTTGAAGGAATTTTTAACTGGTTATTCTGCTCTTCAGTAACTTGAACTAAAAGCTAGTGTTGGCTGAATTTTGTTATTTGCTAGTAATTACAGGTGTGGGGGTAGCCACATTCAGTGATTTCCTGTCCTTGCATATTTAAACTGGTGCATGTGAAATAATTCCTGCTTTAAAACTTCAGCTTGGCAAGCTAAGAACTTGGTTATATTCAACTGGACGTATAAGAGAATTTAAGTACCTTTTTATGCACTTTTTCTTTAAAAATACAGTATTTAAATTGATTTAAACTGTGTATGAAGGAGTGTTGAAGGAATTTTTAACTGGTTATTCTGCTCTTCAGTAACTTGAACTAAAAAGCTAGTGTTGGCTGAATTTTGTTATTTGCTAGTAATTACAGGTGTGGGGGTAGCCACATTCAGTGATTTCCTGTCCTTGCATATTTAAACTGGTGCATGTGAAATAATTCCTGCTTTAAAACTTCAGCTTGGCAAGCTAAGAACTTGGTTATATTCAACTGGACGTATAAGAGAATTCAAGTACCTTTTATGCACTTTTCTTTTAAAAAATACAGTATTTAAATTGATTTAAACTGTGTATGAAGGAGTGTTGAAGGAATTTTTAACTGGTTATTCTGCTCTTCAGTAACTTGAACTAAAAGCTAGTGTTGGCTGAATTTTGTTATTTGCTAGTAATTACAGGTGTGGGGGTAGCCACATTCAGTGATTTCCTGTCCTTGCATATTTAAACTGGTGCATGTGAAATAATTCCTGCTTTAAAACTTCAGCTTGGCAAGCTAAGAACTTGGTTATATTCAACTGGACATATAAGAGAATTTAAGTACCTTTTTATGCACTTTTCTTTTAAAAAATACAGTATTTAAATTGATTTAAACTGTGTATGAAGGAGTGTTGAAGGAATTTTTAACTGGTTATTCTGCTCTTCAGTAACTTGAACTAAAAGCTAGTGTTGGCTGAATTTTGTTATTTGCTAGTAATTACAGGTGTGGGGGTAGCCACATTCAGTGATTTCCTGTCCTTGCATATTTAAACTGGTGCATGTGAAATAATTCCTGCTTTAAAACTTCAGCTTGGCAAGCTAAGAACTTGGTTATATTCAACTGGACGTATAAGAGAATTTAAGTACCTTTTTATGCACTTTTCTTTTTAAAAATACAGTATTTAAATTGATTTAAACTGTGTATGAAGGAGTGTTGAAGGAATTTTTAACTGGTTATTCTGCTCTTCAGTAACTTGAACTAAAAGCTAGTGTTGGCTGAATTTTGTTATTTGCTAGTAATTACAGGTGTGGGGGTAGCCACATTCAGTGATTTCCTGTCCTTGCATATTTAAACTGGTGCATGTGAAATAATTCCTGCTTTAAAACTTCAGCTTGGCAAGCTAAGAACTTGGTTATATTCAACTGGACGTATAAGAGAATTTAAGTACCTTTTTATGCACTTTTTTTTAAAAATACAGTATTTAAATTGATTTAAACTGTGTATGAAGGAGTGTTGAAGGAATTTTTAACTGGTTATTCTGCTCTTCAGTAACTTGAACTAAAAGCTAGTGTTGGCTGAATTTTGTTATTTGCTAGTAATTACAGGTGTGGGGGTAGCCACATTCAGTGATTTCCTGTCCTTGCATATTTAAACTGGTGCATGTGAAATAATTCCTGCTTTAAAACTTCAGCTTGGCAAGCTAAGAACTTGGTTATATTCAACTGGACGTATAAGAGAATTTAAGTACCTTTTTATGCACTTTTTCTTTTAAAAAATACAGTATTTAAATTGATTTAAACTGTGTATGAAGGAGTGTTGAAGGAATTTTTAACTGGTTATTCTGCTCTTCAGTAACTTGAACTAAAAGCTAGTGTTGGCTGAATTTTGTTATTTGCTAGTAATTACAGGTGTGGGGTAGCCACATTCAGTGATTTCCTGTCCTTGCATATTTAAACTGGTGCATGTGAAATAATTCCTGCTTTAAAACTTCAGCTTGGCAAGCTAAGAACTTGGTTATATTCAACTGGACGTATAAGAGAATTTAAGTACCTTTTTATGCACTTTTCCTTTAAAAATACAGTATTTAAATTGATTTAAACTGTGTATGAAGGAGTGTTGAAGGAATTTTTAACTGGTTATTCTGCTCTTCAGTAACTTGAACTAAAAGCTAGTGTTGGCTGAATTTTGTTATTTGCTAGTAATTACAGGTGTGGGGGTAGCCACATTCAGTGATTTCCTGTCCTTGCATATTTAAACTGGTGCATGTGAAATAATTCCTGCTTTAAAACTTCAGCTTGGCAAGCTAAGAACTTGGTTATATTCAACTGGACGTATAAGAGAATTTAAGTACCGTGTTATACACTTTTTTTTAAACAAATACAGTATTTAAATTGATTTAAACTGTGTATGAAGGAGTGTTGAAGGAATTTTTAACTGGTTATTCTGCTCTTCAGTAACTTGAACTAAAAGCTAGTGTTGGCTGAATTTTGTTATTTGCTAGTAATTACAGGTGTGGGGGTAGCCACATTCAGTGATTTCCTGTCCTTGCATATTTAAACTGGTGCATGTGAAATAATTCCTGCTTTAAAACTTCAGCTTGGCAAGCTAAGAACTTGGTTATATTCAACTGGACGTATAAGAGAATTTAAGTACCTTTTATGCACTTTTTTTTAAAAATACAGTATTTAAATTGATTTAAACTGTGTATGAAGGAGTGTTGAAGGAATTTTTAACTGGTTATTCTGCTCTTCAGTAACTTGAACTAAAAGCTAGTGTTGGCTGAATTTTGTTATTTGCTAGTAATTACAGGTGTGGGGGTAGCCACATTCAGTGATTTCCTGTCCTTGCATATTTAAACTGGTGCATGTGAAATAATTCCTGCTTTAAAACTTCAGCTTGGCAAGCTAAGAACTTGGTTATATTCAACTGGACGTATAAGAGAATTTAAGTACCTTTTATGCACTTTTCTTTTAAAAATACAGTATTTAAATTGATTTAAACTGTGTATGAAGGAGTGTTGAAGGAATTTTTAACTGGTTATTCTGCTCTTCAGTAACTTGAACTAAAAGCTAGTGTTGGCTGAATTTTGTTATTTGCTAGTAATTACAGGTGTGGGGGTAGCCACATTCAGTGATTTCCTGTCCTTGCATATTTAAACTGGTGCATGTGAAATAATTCCTGCTTTAAAACTTCAGCTTGGCAAGCTAAGAACTTGGTTATATTCAACTGGACGTATAAGAGAATTTAAGTACCTTTTTATGCACTTTTCTTTTAAAAAATACAGTATTTAAATTGATTTAAACTGTGTATGAAGGAGTGTTGAAGGAATTTTTAACTGGTTATTCTGCTCTTCAGTAACTTGAACTAAAAGCTAGTGTTGGCTGAATTTTGTTATTTGCTAGTAATTACAGGTGTGGGGGTAGCCACATTCAGTGATTTCCTGTCCTTGCATATTTAAACTGGTGCATGTGAAATAATTCCTGCTTTAAAACTTCAGCTTGGCAAGCTAAGAACTTGGTTATATTCAACTGGACATATAAGAGAATTTAAGTACCTTTTTATGCACTTTTACTTTTAAAAAATACAGTATTTAAATTGATTTAAACTGTGTATGAAGGAGTGTTGAAGGAATTTTTAACTGGTTATTCTGCTCTTCAGTAACTTGAACTAAAAGCTAGTGTTGGCTGAATTTTGTTATTTGCTAGTAATTACAGGTGTGGGGGTAGCCACATTCAGTGATTTCCTGTCCTTGCATATTTAAACTGGTGCATGTGAAATAATTCCTGCTTTAAAACTTCAGCTTGGCAAGCTAAGAACTTGGTTATATTCAACTGGACGTATAAGAGAATTTAAGTACCTTTTATGCACTTTTTTTTAAAAATACAGTATTTAAATTGATTTAAACTGTGTATGAAGGAGTGTTGAAGGAATTTTTAACTGGTTATTCTGCTCTTCAGTAACTTGAACTAAAAGCTAGTGTTGGCTGAATTTTGTTATTTGCTAGTAATT